>NC_143580.1:60167420-60467420 GCF_048544385.1 Mastigoproctus giganteus
TCCCAAATGGTTGGGCATCAGTTTAGATGTTGATTTTAACTAATGATTTCAAACACAATTAACAAGCAAACTTAAAATTTGAATTTCTATTATAAAAAAGAATTGTAACTAATTACCCCGCACAACATGTAAATTGGCCATGAGCACACACACTTGTAGAGAGATACGATACTCAGTGCAGTATGACCTTAAATGTTAGTGCGTTATATAAATCGCAATAAAAGTAACAGCTAATTACTGTCTTGTTGCGGATTCTCTAAAAGTCAAGGGTAAATGAATTTCTAGACATTTACGAGGTGTGATCAAAAAAATTCGGAGATTGACTTACTTGAGATCCCCTCCTCAGGATCAATCAGCTGCGAGAACTCATTTCTGTACTAAGAATGGGGACGAAGTCCTTTTGCAAGAATAGCGTCTATATGTTGTTTAACTGCCATTGATTTGAGGCGGTCGAATTCCCGCAGTGACTCCCAGCAGTCTCTGAAATATCCTGCATTTTGTTTTCCAAGCTTCTGCTCATTCCAATAGAAGCAGTGCAAGCATCACTTTCACCTCTGCCAGTGGTTACTGTTAATCTATTAGTCCTTGTAACCCCCAAGCTAGCAGTTTTCCGACCCACCTAACACTGCCTCGATAGCATCAGCAAATATTCTTACACCCTTTCTATTTAAGTGTATCCCATCCCTGTAGAAGCAGTCTCTCTCCTGTTAACAAGTACAGACCAGGCTGAAAAATTCTACCCCTTGAGCCTTGCACAGTCTTTCCAGGGCCGAATTATTATTATTATTAGTAGTAGTAGTAGTGGCATGTGATGCAAGAAATCAAGTGTATGAGCCTATGCAGCATCAGCCAAAAAAAAAAAAAAAAAAAAAAAAAATTCACACCATTCCCTCCAAATGCCTGTCCAGTTCCTCCTTAAATTTATTCAACATATCAACTTCCACAACGACAGATGGAAGTTTGTATCAGCAATTAACCACCCGCTGGCTAAAGGCAAATTTCCGCACATCTATTCTACATCTGTCCTTTCTTAATTTGAATTTATGCACCCTTAGGTTCGTAATCTGAACAAGTGGAAGGATCCCATCAGAATTCAGCGTGCTCAACCCATTCAAGGCCTTATACACCTCAATCAGATCACCGCGCAGGTGCCTAGTCTCCAGCCACTGCAATTTGCAGAACTTAAGCCTCTCTTGGTAAGAGGATCCCTTCATTCCCCTCACCAATCTTGTTGCCCTTCTCTGTACACGCTCAAGTAAATCTACATCCTTCCTAAAATGAGGCCTCCAGACCTGTATGCAGTACTCAAGGCGTGGCCTGACCATTGCCTTATACAGAGGGACAATCACCACCTCCTCTCTGCTAGCAAAATTCCTATATATCATTGACAAAACCCCATGACCTGCCCTGGCAGCCTGTCTGCATTGCTCAGAAAACTTCATATCTGACTGCACAATTACTCCCAGGTCTTTTTCATTTTCTACCACCTTAAGTGTAGTACCACACAGTTAGTACGTTTCTCTGGGGTTACTTCTACCCATATGCAGTAATTTGCATTTGTCAAGGTTAAACTTCAGTTGCCACTTCTTAGCCCATCTGCCCAAATTATCTAGATCCTGTTGCAGTAGCGCACTGCCATTACTGTCATTAACAACCTACCAACCTTTGTATCATCTGCAAACTTCGACATTAAGCCTGATATACCTTCATCAATATCATTGATAAATGTACAAAACAACAGTGGACTCAACACCGAACCCTGTGGGACTCCACTAATAACACTACTCCACGAAGAGCAGCACCCATTGGTTACCACCCTCTGTCTTCTCTCACTCAACCATCCTTTTATCCATTGTAGCAACTTACCCTTAATACCATTCTGCTCCAATTTGTACAATAGTCTTCCATGCACGTGTCAAAAGCTTTCCTGAAATCCAAGTATATGATATCAAAATTATTTTTTGCATCCAGTTCCTTTGTAACCACATCATAATATCCTATCAAATTTGTCAGACAAGACTTTCCCTTAACAAACCCATGCTGTGTCTGAATTATTGCTGGAGTCTTGTCTAGATGATCCTGCAATGCATCTTTAACCAGTGACTCCATTATTTTACCCGGCACAGAAGTTAAACTAATTGGTCTGTAATTATTCGTGTCACCCTTCGATCCCCCTTTGTGAATTGGGGATACATTTACACATCTCCAGTCCGTGGGAAACTCTCCTGAGTTCAAGGATGCTCTCATAATTATGGCTAAGGGTTTGCTTAGTTGCTTTGCCGCCTCCTTTAATATAACTGGATAGATCCCCATCCACCCCAGGTGCTTTTCTTATGTTTAACTTCAACAATTTCTCCTCCACTTTGCTCTCAGTTATTACAAAATCATTAAGTATCCTGCTACAATTTGAAAACCTTCTGCCATTTTCAAACCTTAATAATTCCTCATGTGTGAATGTAGATGCAAAATATTCGATGTCAAGTGGACCAATCAGATTCATCCCCTTCCTTTTAGAGTTTATATAAGTAAAGAAATCCTTGCTGTTTTTCTTAGCATCTTTTGCCAAGAATTTCTCGTAATCTGCCTTCGCCTGCCTAACCTCCTTTATGACCTGATTACAGACTAGCTTATATCTGCCATAGGCTTCTAAATTGACCGACAAGGCTCTCATCATATACTCCCTCCTGTCGTGTCTGGGCAGAATTGCAGACACTTTGAAATTCAACCCTAATTCACGGCTTTTTTTCAACAGTGACCTGTACTTGTTAAGTAATTCTGCCGGTCTCTTTCTCTTAATATCATTAGTGCCCTTAAAAGATGATATGCGCACCAGCAAAACTATGGATAGGATTTCTGGACAATAGAAGAAGGTCATTAATATGCAAGGGGAAAAGAGTGGGAGAAGGAACTGGACCTTGGGAAACATCCACATTAACGGAGAAGTTAGAAAACAGAGCCATCTACCATCACCCGCAGGGAGCGGTCAGAAATAAAACTGGATACCCAGTTGCAAAAAACGCTTGGGAATCCATAACATGAGGACTTGTTTAGAAGAGCTTTTTGCCAAACATGATCAAAAGCCGTAGAAATATCAAAAGCTACTGCTTGAGATGCACGAAACGTTCCTATTGAATTTGGCCATAGATGAGTAACATAAGCCTATCAACTAAATATCAACAGCGGATTGAAATTGGCCTAATCCATATTGGCGGTCATTAATCAAATGGAAGGTTTCTAGATAGTTTAGGAGTTGGTGGTTATTGGATTTCTCCATTACTTTGGAAAGAGTAGAGGTAAGTGTAATGGGACTGGACGGAAGGGATTAGTCAACCATTTTAGGAACTGCCTTGATATGAGCAAATTTCCAAAACAAAAACAGCAGTAGTATAAGAAAGTGTAAAAGAGCGACACAGAACAGGAGTAAACTCAGGAGCACATGTTTACAGGACGTGGTGAAATACCATAAGGTTCATGAGTTTCCTTGGCATATGGATTGTTTAAAAGTCTTCTGACATCCTTTTAAAGGAGGACCACAGGATGCACTGAGTGGGATGTACTGGGAATGGTAGGCAGTAGTTCACCAAGGTTGTCAATACAAGAGTTAGAAAAAGAGTAGGAGGCTAATAAGGCGGCTTTATTTTTAGTTGAGGAGGCAATAGAACCATCAAGTTTTATAAGATGTGGGGACTATAGATGGACAAAAGTTGACACCAATGCCAATAGTTTTGGCAAGAGACCAGAATGTTTGACTATTATTTGGATAAGAAACAAGTTTTCTACTCTTTACCTGTTATAATAATAAAAGCAGCTGTTAATCAGTCTATATAGTATAGACTGATTAATAGCTGCTTTACAATTGTTGCGAGCTTTAGTGTAGGCAGAAAATAAAACTGGAGCTTGCAATATGCAACGTTCTTATCGTGAACAGCCGTAGCACAGTTATCGTTAATTATTATTTAAAACTTGAAAATTTTAAGGTGAAGTGTGGAATAATTTCTACAAGAATAATTTCGCTGACATGATCTAGCAAATATTGACATTAAAAGATTTAATACAGTAATCCAAGCAAGGAAAAGAAGAATAGAAATCTCGCAGATCATTCCATTTTGCATTTTGTAATGCCAAACAACACGAGGCTGAGAATGGCCACGAAGAAAAGGGTGCCTTTCTCACAACGTGGCTGTGTTAGTCAGTGCCAGATTAAGGTACAAGCTAGCAGAGCTTGTACCTTAATCTGGCACTGACTTAATCTGGTTTTTACCCGCGGAAACTCAGGTTTTCGTCTAGAAAATAAGCAAATTGACCACACAGCACAGGCAATTTACAGAGAAATGTGTACAATGCAGTATGGTTTAAGTCTTTGATGTGCCTAAAACCTAACAAAATCAAAGAGAGAGAGAGAGAGAGAGAGAGAGGCTCCGTTGGAGAAGCGACGATCACTAAGTTGTAATCTGAGTACCTAGAAGACCATTCACCTCTGACCTCCAAAATTGAAGAATCGTAAGAAGATCAAGGGCAGTGTGTGTGTGTGTGTGTGTGTGTGTGTGTGTGTGTGTGTGTGTGTGTGTGTGTTTACCTGTTATAATAATAAAAGCAGGACTTTTTTTTTATTCTGGCAAATCTGTGCGCGGTCAGTAGTAACCACAAACCCCTTGTCATCTCGATCAGCTGGGTCCTTGTAACTAGTAAAAGGCAGCCAGCCGGAGTTTTGAACACGAAAATCGCTAAGGAAATTTACATCTCTCTCTCTCTCTCTCTCTCTCTCTTAGAAGAATTGAACTGGAGAAAGTCGAGTTTCAAATAAAGGAAGTCAGACTTCCAAGCGATTTGTAGAGACGGGAGAACAATAGCGACAGCAAATAAATTTGACAGACTGAGGTAGAGAGGTTTTTAGTTTTTAGTCAGAGATTACAAGAAGGCGATTCCAAATTACTGAATCTCTAATAGGAAATATCAGAGCGGACATATGCACAAGTGCTACCTTTGAAACGAAAGAATTCATACAGAAAATAATATGGTTGCATTTCGGGTTGTTGTTTTGTAGTTGGGGTTTTAGGAATGTCCGCGACTAAATCCATATTTTTACGAGTATACTGTCTGTAAATTGCGTGTGTTCTGTGGTCGATTTTCTGTTTGCTGGACGAAAAACCAGAGTTTCGGGTTTTTTTCTCCAACGTAGCTGAATTAATCGCGCCTGATTAACTCAGCCACGTTGTGAAAGAGGTACATAAAAATTCCTCACGTCATTGACGGGACCCGAACTGAGGTCTTTTTCATCTGGTGTCGGTAGGAAGGCGAGCCTACCAACTGTGATGTCTACGAAGGCATATGTGTATATGTATGCATTTGTATACATATACACAAAAATATAAAAGCATATTTGTATACAAATATAAAAGGCCTTAAAGTATACTCAGCGGGTCATACGGCCAAAAGAACCTATAAAGACTAAGATGGTTTATATTGCTATACCCTAGAAATAAACAAATAATTAGCAATAAAATAAAATAAAAATATAATAATTATGCAGCTAATTATTGATAATTGGATACATTGAATGGCACTTTTTCGAAGGCTAACACCATTCAATATATCCCACCAATAATTAGCAAGGCTATCTGTTTCTGATTGTTATCTGCCTGTTTAACTACGTCCGAATAATTAAACATGAAAGCAATCTATGCTAAACTTTAAATTTTACAGCAAACAGGCAAGATAACAGCTAGCCTGACAGATAGCTTTGAAACGAATATACAGAATATAATACAGAAAAAGAGTGCCAACCATAATTTTCACATCAGATGTGGTGCTTTTTATTTATATTATACATGTGCAAAAGAAAGCTTATGCTGACATAAGGAGAAAGGAGGTAAGAATAAGTATAGTAATAGTACCTCAATTTCCCTCGAATTGCTCTAATAGATCTTGAGATATGAAATTTTAGACTTAGAAAGTAAAAAGTGAAATATTCTGTATATTCTGTATATTCGTTTCAAAGCTATTAGTATTAGTATTAGTAATGGCCGCATGGTGCAAGAAGGCCTATGGCTTATGCTGCCAAAAAAAAAAAAAAAAAACCGAATAAAACAATGATAAAAAAAGAAAAAAATAATAACAAAAGAAAAGGAAATTTAAACCTATCATCCTATGCGCTTCTATCACCCGAAGGTACTATCCAGATGACCATTGAATTTCCCCAAACTGTCAGCCTCTACCACCCAAGTAGGCAACTTATTCCAGTAATTTATCACTCGCTGGCTAAAATAAAACTTGCTGTAGTTTAATCTCAACATTTTCCCCCGTAACTTGAATTTATGTCCTCTAGTTCTAGCATCATTTATAATCTTGAAAATTTCGTCCTCATTCATTTTACTGATGCCTCTCAGAGCCTTAAACACCTCATTCAAATCTCCTCTAAGGTGTCTAGTTTCCAAACCCTGCAACCCACATATTCGAAGTCTTTCTTCATAAGGGCGCCCTTTTGACGATCTCACCAGGCGAGTTACCCGTCTTTGCACCCTTTCAAGAAGCTCGATGTCTTTCTTTAGGTGCCGTCTCCATACTTGAACAGAGTATCCCAAGTATGGTCTAACAAAAGCCTTATATAATGGGATTATCACGTCCCTATCTCTAATTGCAAAAGTTCGATAGATCATCGATAGGACACCATGGGCCTTCCTTGCAACCTGTTTATAATGCTCAGAATTTCATGTCTTACCATATCGTAACACCCAAGTCCCTTTCCTTCAGTACTGGGTTTAGTTAAACTCCACCAAGTGAATAAGTTATTTTGGGATTACTGTTTCCCAGGTGTAATACCTTACACTTTGTTGGATTAAAGCATAGCGCCTCCGTAGCCAGGTGGGAAGGAGCAGCAGTGCGTAGCACACGCTTCTTGATTAGACCGGGGTTCGAGCCCGTGACCACGAAATACGGAGGATGCGGAAAGGTCAGGGAATGACCACCGCATATCCCGGAGCAATATGGCCTTAGTTGCTAATGCTCCTAAAAACCAAATAACAATTAAAGCATAGCTGCCATTTTTCTAACCATACTTGAAGTCTATCTAGGTCTCTCTGAAGAAGCTCTGCTTGACAGTGATCATTAACTACTCTACCAATTTTAACATCATCTGCAAATTTAGACATCACACCCCTCTATCCCTTCATCGATGTCGTTTATGAAAATGAAAAAACAACAGTGGTCCTAATACTAATCCTTGGGGAAATCCATCAACCCAATCTGAGGAACAGCCATTTATCACAACCCTCTGCCTCCTGTCCTGAAGCCATCCTGCAATCCATCTAAGGATTTTCCCAGTGATTCCAACCTGTTCCAGCTTATAAAGCAACTGCTCATGTGGGACTGAGTCAAAAACTTTGCTGAAATCTAAATAAACAATGTCGAAATTATTTCCTAAATCCAGCTCGTGAGTGACCCTTTCAAAATAGCGAACCAGATTTGTTAAACATGATTTTTCCTTTACAAACCATGCTGAGTATCCTTCAGAATTTCAATTCTATCCAAATGATCCTGAATTCCACCCTTGATCATTGCCTCCATGATTTTCCCTACCACTGAAGTCTGACTGACAGGTCGATAATTTCCCACTTCACTCTTAGAGCCACCCTTATGTATGGGAAATACATTGGCACTTTTCCAATCCAACAGAATCTCCCCAGAGTCTAGCGATGCTCGCATAATTAGCCTCAATGGTTCAATGCACTCACTTGCCGCCTCCCTTAAGATTATAGGGTATATTCCATTAACTCCAGGAGCCTTACTGGCCTGTAGGCTCGAAAGTTTTTTCATTAAATAATCTTAAATAACCTCTTTCAACTTCGCTCCCACAATTTCCCATTGCCACAAAAGGTTTTTAATTTGTAAATATCGATGCAAACTAACTGTTGAGTTCATCTGCAACGGCAGCTGGTGTATTTAATACTGTCCCCTTTCCCCTTTCCCTTACATAAAGGTCCGATCTGGTTTGTCTTGCTCTTCTTGGCATTTACATATGTGAAGAATTCCTTATCCCCCCTTTTTGCTCTGTTTGCTAGTGCTTTCTCATAAACTGCCTTTGCCTGTCGAACCTTTTCTGTGGCTCTATTACAGAACATCTTGTAGCTGTTATAGGCTTCAGTACTTTTTTATTGCTCTGTAACCTTTCCATGCCACCTTTTTCTGCTCAAGTAATGTGGCAACTTCACTATTCATCCAACTTGGAACCTTCCTCATGGAGTATTTTTTTAATGGTAAATACGCATTCAAGGCATCTGTGATTAATGTTTTAAAAGCATACCACAGTTAAATTGTATTCATTCTCTGTGCGATATCTACCCAGTTAATAGAGGCTATGTAATTTCCTTTTCTGAAATTAAAACCCATTCCTTTGCCTTTTACTACTGCTACCTCTCTCGTCATCATCCACCGTAGAACTCCGTGATCACTTCCTGCTACTGGTTCCTCTACTGTTAGCCCTGTTATGTCATCTGATTCATGGGTAATGATGAGGTCTAGGATATTCTTTTCTCTAGTACTTTCCCTGACATGCTGGTATAAACAATCAACAGGATCTGGAAAGGTTGAGCAGATGGGCTGAGAGGTGGCAAATGAAGTGTAACATTGACAAATGTAAAGTACTACACATGGGAAACAGCAACCCCAGAGCAACGTATCAACTCAGTGGTACTACACTGACAGTGGTAGAGAATGAAAGGGACCTGGGGGTGGTTGTGCAAGAAGATATGAAGTTCTCTGAGCAGTGCAGACGGGCTGCAAGAGTAGCTCATGGTGTATTGTCAATGATATATAGGAATTTTTCTAGCAGGAATAAGGAAGTGATTATTCCCTTGTATAAGGCAATGGTCAGGCCACACCTAGAGTACTGTATACAGGTCTGGAGGCCTCATTTCAAGAAGGATGTAGAGTTGCTGGAACGAGTACAGAGAAGGGCAACAAGATTAGTGAATGGAACAAAGGGGTGCTCTTACGAAGAAAGGCTTAAGTTTTGCAAATTACAGTGTCTGGAGACTAGGCACCAGCGAGGTGATCTGATAGAGGTGTATAAAGCCTTGAATGGTTTGAGCATGCTCAATGCTGATGGGATTCTTCCTCTCTCTCAGAATAATCACCTGAGAGGGGCATAAATTCAAATTGAGGAAAGACAGATGTAGGATAGACGTGCGGAAATTTGCCTTTAGCCAGCGGGTGGTTGGTTGGTGGAACAGACTACCATCCCTTGTCGTGGAAGTTGATAGCCTAAATGAGTTTAAGGCTCAGCTGGACAGGTATTTTGAACGAACAGAGGGGTGAAGGCTTGCTTTCTTGCATCAAATGCCTCTACTAATGCTAATGCTAATCTAGTTGATTTAAAAATTTTGTTCTCCCTGTCGAGTTTCCTTTCCATTTACTCCAGTTAATTAGAGGCAAATTGAAATCACCCATAATAAGACATTGACGCTTACTTGCCCATTTGATTTGGTTGTAACCTTTAGAAATAGTGTTATTCCTTAACTTTTGCACACTAGTGTATATCACTATTCTATGTGCAGCAATGTCAACATTTTTACTGATATCTAGGTAGGTGATGTCAAACTTTATTTTCTTTGCATCCAGTTCCTTTATTACTGTGTCATAGTATCTAATCAGATTGATTAGACAACATGCCCTTTAATAAATCAATAATGTAACTGCTGCATATGCTTTCCATGCAGGACAACTCCACTACACATAGTGCTGAAGCGGTGGGGAAACTGAAAATAACCAGCGATTTCCGTTGCCAGCACCATCACTAGACTTAAATCCAATCGAACATGTGTGGGAAGCCCATGGGCGTCGCGTTGCACGCCAACAGCCAATTCCTCGGTCACTTGGTGAGCTAAGGTCTGCACTGGTGAGTGAAATGGAACTGGATGCAGGGAATAACTTTGATATCTTATATTTGGATCTTAGAAAGGCTTTTGATACTATTGCACATGGAAGACTGCTGAAAAAATTGGAGCAGTGCGGCATTGGAGGCAAATTGCTGCTATGGATAAAGGGATGGTTGAGTTGCAGAAGACAGAGAGTGGTAATCATCGTGGTCATCGTGGACTAATGTTATTAGTGGAGTCCCTCAGGGTTCAGTGTTAGGTCCATTGTTGTTTTCTGTATTTATATATGATATTTATGATGGTATATCAAGCTTAATGTCCAAGTTTGCAGAAGATACGAAGGTTGGCAGGGTTGTTAAGGACACTAATGACAGTACGCTGCTGCAACAGGATCTAGAACAGTTGAGCAGATAGGCTGAAAGGTGGCAAATGAAGTTTAACATTGACAAATGCAATGTACTACATATGGAAAGCAGTAACTCCAGAGTGATTTTTTCAACTCTGTGGTACTACACTGACAGTGGTAGAGAACGAAAAGGACCTAGGGGTAATTGTGCAGGCAGATATGAAGTTTTTTGAGCAGTACAGATGGTCTGCAAGAGTAGCTCATGATGTCTTGTCATGATATACAGGAATTTTTCTAGCAGGGATAAGGAGATGATTATTCCCTTGTATAAGGCAATGGTCAAGCCACACCTTGAGTACTGTATACAGGTCTGGAGGCCTCATTTTAAGAAGGATGTAGAGCTGTTGGAACGAGTACAGAGAAGTGCAACAACATTAGTGAATGGAACAAAGGGTTGCTCTTACATAGAAAGGCTTAAATTTTGCAAATTACGGTGTCTGGAGACTAAGCATCTGCGAGGTGATCTGATTGAGGTGTATAAAGCCTTGAATGGTTTGAGCATGCTCAATGCTGATGGGATTTTTCCTCTTGCTGAGAATAATCACCTGAGAGGGCATACATTCAAATTGAGGAAAGACAGATGTAGGATAGATGTGCGGAAGTTTGCCTTTAGCCAGCGGACGGTTGGTTGGTGTAACAGACTTCCATCCTTTGTTGTAGAAGTTAGCCTAAATAAATTTAAGGCTGATCTGGACAGGTATTTGGAACGAACGGAGGGATGAAATGGGAGCGTTTTTTTTTTTTTTTTTTTGGCTGATACTGCATAAGCTTGCTTTCTTGCATCATATACCTCTGCTAATGCTAAATAATGGGATTTGTTGCCACAGAATCTTATATAGAGCATGGTTTGCCGTTGTCATGGCTGTTTAGCCGTTGGAGGAGATCATACGCCATACTGATGTCATGTGACCGTGTATTTGAGCATTTTTTATCGACTTCTTTAATGTCATTATTTTGGTAATTCTTGTACAACTCCTATAAATGTTCTTATATCTGTTCGATGTTTCTCGACGTCTTCTCATTTCTCAGTTATTCTGTGGTACGTCGCCATATCAAATCTTGTGCTGCTTCGCAAGCTGTACGAGTTACACGACTTTTTCTATGTGGTCTGTTAATTTTATGGAGCAGCATACTTATTAGTTGACAGGTGCCGATTCTCTCTCAGGGACCTCATAGCTAGTCAGTGTTATAATCATTGTGCTACTTGCGATTCCTCACGCCATTGACGTGGTTTGAAGCTGGGACTTTTCCTTTACCCTTCTCTAGTTGGAAATGGCCCGGCTTCGAATCTCATCAACGACGCGACAAACATTTGTTGGTTTTTTTTCATTGCGTGGCTCAGTTAGTAAGTCTTAGGCGAGGACATGAGGTTGTTTTCGGTCAATCCTAATATCACAAAAAAAAAAAAAAAAAAAAACTCCTAGTGAAACAGAACAGCATAGAACCATGCAAAGGATGGCACAACTGCAGCCGGAATAAGGTATGAACTTCATCTCCGTGCGCGAACCCTAAAGCTATTATCAGCGCCCGCCACAAAAAAAAGAAAAAAAAAAAAAAAGAAGTAAAATAGCATAAGAATGTTTTGGATAACCACAGTAATTATTTCGTCATGGAATCATGATGTACTGTGAGTCGCGATCGGTCGTATTTCAATCATGGTTTTTAAAGCGAAACGACCAAGAATGTCTGTATAAGTGGGAAAGATCGCGGAGCTCAAAACCCGTGCTTAAATAGTAAGCACGGGTAATACTCTTTAAATCTTGAAACAACTCAGAAAATTTTTCACTTAGTAAAGAAGAATTTAATTTGGCAATATCTGGTTGCTTAGATCATGTATAGTTTCTTACTTTTGATTTTTTCAGATATAAAGTTTAAAAATTGTGCGAATATGTATTCAGTTGGTCTTAATAAGTACTTGGGACCCACCAGGGAATTTCCGATATTCCTCGTAATTCAATTCTACCCAAGCAGCCAATACATCCCAGCCTCAACAGTTAACATTTAGACTTTGCGTTTTTTTTTTTTTTTTTTTTTTTTGTAAAAGCGTATGGGCTCAACCTCTTAATATGCATATGTGTCCTCGTATGTTACTGACCACAATCAGCCGTAATATATAGTATATGATTTTTAGTTTCATTTTAATATTTAAAAAGAGTATTTAATATCCTGATGATTAGCTTATCTATATGAGTTTCTCTGTGATCGCTGTAATACGGAATTTCTCTAGCCCAGAATTTCTTATAAATATAGTACTTAAAAAACGAAAAATATTACTGTGGAGAATAGTAGACACTCTCTAAATCCTGAAACAACTCAGAAAATTTTCCACTTGGTAAAGAAGTGTTAATTTATTTAATTTGGCAATGTCTGGTTGCTAAGATCATGTATAGTTTCTTACTTTTGATTTTGTCAGATGTGAAGTTACCTTCATATCTGACAAATAAATCGAAATAAATCTTATGTTATCCAAATTTTTTTGAAACAAAAAGGGCATCTTTAGGTGACTAAATTTTGAGAACTACTGTATTAATTTGGACTAAATAAAAGTAGAATTATGTGTAGTGGAGCGTTCTGTTTTTTTTTTTTTTTTTTTCTTTCTTCCCTTTTTGTTATTGCGTAATATGTTTAACGCTAGAGGGTATAGTAGTAGCCTTAGTTACTGCCGGAAGCTTGGAGCCCGCTAAACCAGTAGATCCAGGAATTGGTATATCTGCTTACATGTGTAGTAGGATTTGTGCGTGTAGCGGTATAGGTATAAGCGGTACACATATCACACGCAGCTTGTCATTTTGTATTTTGACAACGTCTGAATACTACCCACTGTTCACCTTATTTCCGTATTTCGGCATGCGTTTTGCATCCACCTAAAAAAAGTAAGCATGGATTTTATTATGTGTGTATGCACAATTGCTGAATTGCCTAATATAAAATATCAGTTTAGTAATAATATTTTGGATTAATTTTCTTTCCCTAATTCGAGTTTTAATCAAATAATAAAATTAAATTATCTGTTTGTTATTTCCCGAGTGTAGTTTTGTCATTTCTCAATTTTCTCCTTAAATTATCATCTTATTTGGCAGATTGTTATTGTTGCTATTTTTACCCATAGTATTCAACTTCCGCATAACGATTCCTTGCGGTCTTACTGGAGGTGGGCAGGCAGAGGAAAAAAAAAAAAAAAAAAAATTGGAATAACTAAGTTTTGGGATTAGATGGTGAAGCAGATGATTTAGTCGTGCCCTCGCTTTCTGAATAGAAATTCGATTTTTGAGATAAGCAATTCATAATTTTTGTTCAAGTAGCGTATTTGAATAACAAAGTAACAACTTGGAGACTGCTGCAATTTCTTCTTGGATTACTGTTCTTAATTTTGGAAATATAAAAACCGTCCCATAAACAGAAAGTTACGCGTTATGTATGAGAAGAAATAAAAAAAAAAATAAATAATAATAATAATAAATATTTTTTCTGTGTATGGTCGAAAACAGAAAAGAATCAATCAAATTCCGCTTGGATCAGATTGCAGTTTAATGCTGAAATTTGTTAATTAATATGTGATACGCTATATTTGGATAACGTTGACATGTTGCTATATATGTGTATTAACTCAGAAAGCCTATTTTAGACTTTTATTTGTTTTTATCTGGTTTTGTGGACCTGTCGGTTATACTCCAGATTATGGGTATAACCGACAGGTCTTTGGCGAGAAAGAGAGGAAGAGGTAGTTAGTCCTGGCCATGGCCAACAACTGTTTTTTTTCCCTGAATCCCTTCCGAAGTTGTGCAAAAACCTAACCCTTTTTTACTAAACTAAAATGACTACATGAATACAAAGAAAACTCACTTCAATCACCTAATTACAGAACTTGGCCAGACAATTACTCCGTTCCTTGGCCAAGCCGGCAACGCATTGACAAGGTGTACTAATAAAATGAGTACTGTATAGCCAACATGTGATACATAGTTGGGTAATTATCGTTGATGGAAGTTCACTAAAAATAAGAAAAAAACTTAAATAAGTGTTGGTATAATATGAAAGAACCTGCTATGTTTGGAAACTGCTGTTGTCTGCCCATAAAAGCAAAATGTCATAAATATAGTATAGATCAAGAAAAAAGTCACAGTAGTTACTCATCCAGATTGCTTGTGCATATACACCACTACTTTTGTAACACAAATTTATATCTGTTTGGTATAAGGATCAACTTTACATTGTCAGCGTGATTGTGCGTAACATACCCTGGATAGTTCATTGCAATTTTTGAGTTTAGAACTCAGAAATTGCAATGAGAATTTCTCATTGTGGTAACACCTCTAGGCCACTTTCAGTTTAGGGAATGGCAATGTATTATAACAATGCAGAGTTGAATTTTAGGGTGGGCAGTTAAGAGAGGCAGATAAATTTTTTGAGTCATGGCAAAAATGTTTTTATTAAAACATTTCATTGAGGAATTTTTGTAGACTGATGGCAAAATGAGCTGAGGCCACATCTTGTTGAAGACATAAATGGTTACATTGTAAACCATTCCTTTAACGTGTTCAGGTATGGTCTTTTGGTAATGGAGCCCCTAAAGAAATACAGATCAAGTATAACAGGGAGATAATTTCCCTTGACAATTTTAGTGTCACAACTCCAGATGGCTTATAGTTCTCTAGTTACATAGATCCAGCTAGTCGAATTGAGATGCCGAAGCTCTTGTCATTACTAAATATCTCCCACATCTTGTTCATTTATTCGCTGGAATATCAGACAGTCCTAACCACATAGCCAACACTCTTGATCATTTCCTTAATAACAACTCTTCAAATTACAGTCATTGTTAGTGGTCTTCTAAGCATTTCAGATCACTACTTGGTGATGGCCCATCTCTTATCCAATAGAGCCTCTCTCATGGGCACTCTCATCTTGTTTTGCATTACAACAATATGAAAATGTGACCTTTGTGTTTGCTCAGATCATGTCAATGAAATTATTCTTTTGATGATGAAATACTTTTATTCTGCATTCCACCCTAAAATCTCATTCTTTCTGAACCTTGGTTTTTCAAATATCATATTGCAGTTAGCTTGTATCAAAATCTCCAGCTTCATTTTTTGCTCACATTGAAATTTGTAGCAGTTGCAAAACAACTATTAATCAGTCCAAATTTAATTTTGAAGAGGCCAAGAGTAAAAAGCTTGCTACTTGTCCAGATGGTTGTTGAGCAGATAATGATGGTATAGCTCCATTTGTTCTCATAACCTGTACTTCTGACCTCTCCCTTGAATTGTCTTTTATACACTTTTTTGTTCCAGTGGCATTTTACCTTTTGATTGGATATCTGTTTATATCCAACCAGTTATTAGACAGGGTGAAAAATCTGTTCTTTCTATTTATCATCATAATAAATAAACTTTCTCAGTTCCATATGATTGGCAGTTCCCAGTATGGTTACTGTCAGTGCAATCTGCTGGTAATGCATTGGCTAATGTTTTGTATCTTTGGGCAGATTTGATGGAAACATTTTGGTAAAATTGAAGCAGTTGCTATTATCATTTTTGTTGCTTATAGTCATGTTTGACATAAAGGTGTTCTAAACAAGCTGACATCTTATCAATTGCTGACTGCTTTTTTGTGATTGAGGGTTCAGTCATCTTTCTGACTGCTTACAGTAGGTGATGGTAGTTAGCTATGTCTTCTAACATTTTCCACTGTCAAAATTAGTATTAGTAAATGTTGCAAAGAAGAAAGCATATACAGCATCAGCAACAAAAAAAAAAAAAAAAAACCAAAAAAAAAAACCTACCCCACCTCATCTTTCTGTTCCCTCTAATAATTGGTCTAATTCTTTCATTTATTCCACCCAGTTCCACAACAGATAGTAGCTTGTTCAATAGTTGGTCACTATCTGGTTGAAATCTAATTTTTCCACATCTGTCTTATAACCATTTTTTTTTTCAAATTAAATTAATGCCTCCTTATGTGTGTTGTCCAAGAAAGAGCAAGGATGCCTTCAGCACTTTTACTCAATTCATTTAAAGCCTTAAACACTTCAATAAAGTCTCCTTGCAGGTGCCTAGTTTACAAGCATTGGAATTTGCAAAACTGAAGTATTATATTAGCATTAGTAGGCATATGATGTAAGAAAGCAAGCTTATATAGCATCAGCCAAAAAAAAAAAAAAAAAAACACCCTTCCTATTTTGCCCATCCATTCACTCCAAATGTTTGTCTAGTTCTGCCTTGAACTTATTTAAGCTGCTGACCTCCACTACAACACAACCTGCAGGGAAGCCTGAGGCTTCTGCTGTGCAAGTTAAAAAAATTTCCGAGTTACCCTGAGAGAGAGAGAGAGAGAGAGAGAGAGAGAGAGAGAGAGAGAGAGAGAGAGAGAGAATGAATGATGATATCCAGCTTAGGACCCTGGGTGTGCCAAGCCCTTACTCACCAGATGTGAGCCCCCCTGGGGTTAAATGGGGGAGAACAAGACATCAGATGAGGACAAAGTGAGCACATTGATAGAAGCAAGATGTGAATGGTTAGAATGGTCTAATGAAAATATCATGAGGTCCATGGTTAGAACAATGAACACATTGCAACAATCAGAATGAATTGTTATGGGGTATGATGCTTGGGAGACCTTGGACAATGATTAAACTGTATCAGATGACAATAGATGTGGTAACTTGAATTGTAATTTGTTTAAATACTTTTCCATTTAAAGATACAATTCAATTTTTATATACTTATAATTTAGTAATTCAATAATTTTCTGTAAATTTTTGTCATTTTAAATAATTGTAATTTTTTGACATACACTATTATAAACTTGTAAACCCACTCCTTTTGTCTGCTAGTTAATACAGTCATTAATTTATAATTTAGAGCATTTTAATTATTAATGACATAAAAAAAAAAAAATAATGACATATAACCATACAAAAATGGGAATAGTAATGAGCAATAACCCTGTGTGTTTCTTTGTCATTTTGCCAATATTATTATACACCTGGCTGCCAGCATTACTTTAAAGTTATATCTAAACGATAGTATTTAATCACCAGTGATTAAAGGCAATTTCTGCTCTTTTGATTAATGCTGGTAATTTTTAATGAATTAAAAATAGGAAATGTTTACTTGTCAGAATTATCAGATCATCATCATCATCAGCCATTTTCAATCCACTGCAGGATGAAGGCCTCTCCAGCAACTTTCCAGTTCCTTCTGTTTTGAGCACTGGCCATCCATTTACTACTCAAAAACTCATGAATTTCATCTATCCATCTCCGCCAGGTTTTCTTCTAGCTCCTCTTGGGTACCATTCTGTTATTTTCTTAGTCCATCTGTCATCATGTCTTCTAGCTATGTGTCCTGCCCAAGACCATTTTAGTTCTTTAGTTTTGATAAGAATGTCCTTTACTTGAGTTTGCTGCCTAATCCACGTGTTTCTCTTCTTATCTAACAGTCTGATTCCCAATATAATTCGTTCCATTCTTCGCTGTGTAGTTCTTAGCTTCTCTTCCATTCTTTTGGTGAGTGCCCAAGTTTCACTTCCATAAGTCATGGTGGGGAGTATACATTCATTCATTATTTTACATTTCAGACAAATTGGGATATTGATCTTCAGTATGTGACTATATTTCCTGAATGCAATCCATCCAAAATTTATTCTTCTCTTGACTTCCAGCCATTTATCATTATTACAGCTAATAACTTGTCCCAGATAAGTATATGACTCCACCTTTTCAATTACTGCTCCTTCAATCATTATTTCCCTTTCCGTGGCGTACTTGTTCATCATTACTTTTGTTTCAGCCATATTCATCTTTAGTCCAAAATCCTTACTAACTGTGCATAACTGATTAAGATTTTCCTCTAATTCTTTGGGATCGTGGCTTATGACCACAATGTCATCTGCAAATTGTAAATGGTTTAAGTACTCTCCGTTCACATTGACTCCTTTCTGCGACCAGTCTTAATCTTCTGAAAGCTTCCTCAAGGGCAGCAGTAAACAGCTTCGGAGATATTGTGTCTCCTTGTCGAACTCCTTTCTCGATTTTAAATTTCCTACTGTCTTTGTCTAGTCTAATAAAGGATGTAGCACTCTCATATATTTTCTTCAAAATCATAATATATGGAGTATCTATGCCTTGTCTTTCCAGTGCCCCAAGCATTGCCTTATGCTGTATGGAGTCAAATGCCTTTTCATAATCCACAAATGCCAGGCATAATGGTGTTTTATATTCATTTGCTTTCTCCATTAGCTGTGATATTACGTGAAGGTGATCCATAGTTGAGAATCCTGTCCTAAAGCCAGCTTGCTCTTTCGGTTGATTCTCATCAAGTATTCTTTCTAATCTGTTAGTAATGACCCTTGTGAACAACTTGTAGATTTGGGATAACAAGCTAATTGGTCTATAATTTCCAATTTCTGATTTATCTCCTTTCTTATGCAGCAAAACTATGATTGCATTATTCCACTGCTTAGGCATCACACCTTTTCTAATGCACTTTGTGAAGAGCCTTGCCAGTTTTTGTGTTATGTCTCTTCCTCCCAATTTTAACAATTCTACAGTAACTTCATCTTCCCCCGGGGCTTTCCGATTCTTCATTTTCTTCAATGCATGTTCTACCTCATCAGGAAGAATATCGGCTATGTCGTATGTGTTGCTACTTTGCAATCCATCTTCCCCACTGCTGGTATCATTCCCTCGCTCCTTGTATAATTCTCTATAGTAGTCTTCTGCTATTTGAATTATGCCTTCTCTGCTGTTTATAAGTACACCATCGCTATTCTTCAGTTTCAGTATCATTTGTCTTTCTGTATTACTGCTCATGGCTGCTGATTTCAATCCTTTGTTTTCCCTTAATGCTTGTTCTACTTTTCTTGTGTTAAATCTTCTTATGTCCTCTCTGAGTCTCTTTCTAATGGCTTTGCATAACTCAGTATACTCAATTTTCTCCCTGTTAGTGTTTTTCTTGCTCTTCATTTGTCGTCTTTGGTTCATCATGACAAGTGTTTCTTGATTAATTTTTTCTTCTTTGGATTTCTGTTTCCCTATAGGTTTCTTGGGCTTTATCACTTTCAGAAAGTTGTAATATTCCTCGTCGATATCTTGGTCCTGAGCAGTCTGCAGAAGCTCAAACTTGTTCTTAAGTTCCAGTACATACTGCTTTTTCTCCTCCTCTGTTATCTCAAAGACCTTTGTATTGTTTACTCGAGTCAGTTTTTTTTCCTTTCCTTTTTTTTTTTTTTCTCTTACATCTATATCAAGTGTGCATCTTGCCATTTTGTGATCATTTCCTGGCTCCTGGAGTTGATGGAATATACCCTATAATCTTGAGAGAGGCGGCAAGCGAGTGCATTGAACCACTGAGGCTGGTTATGCGAGCATCACTAGACTCTGGGGAGATTCCCTTGGATTGGAAAAGTGCAAATGTATCTCCCATACATAAGGGTGGCTCTAAAAGTGAAGTGGGAAATTATCGACCTGTCAGTCTGACTTCAGTAGTAGGGAAAATCATGGAGGCATTGATCAAGGGTGGAATTCAGGATCATTTGGATAGAATTGAAATTCTCAAGGATACTCAGCATGGTTTTGTAAAGGGAAAATCATGTTTAACAAATCTGGTTCGCTATTTCGAAAGGGTCACTCACGAGTTGGATTTAGGGAATAATTTCGACATTGTTTATTTAGATTTCAGCAAAGCTTTTGACTCAGTCCCACATGAGCGGTTGCTTTATAAGCTGGAACAGGTTGGAATCACTGGGAAAATCCTTAGATGGATAGAAGGATGGCTTCAGGGCAGGAGGCAGAGGGTTGTGATAAATGGCTATTCCTCAGATTGGGTTGATGTAAGAAGTGGGGTTCCCCAAGGATCAGTATTAGGACCACTGTTGTTTTTAATTTTCATAAACGACATTGATGAAGGGATAGAGGGCGTGATGTCTAAATTTGCAGATGATGTTAAAATTGGTAGAGTAGTTAATGATCACTGTCAAGCTGAGCTTCTTCAGAGAGACCTAGATAGACTTCAAGAATGGTCAGAAAAATGGCAGCTGTGCTTTAATCCAACAAAGTGTAAGGTATTACACCTGGGAAACAGTAATCCCAAAATAACTTATTCACTTGGTGGAGTTCAACTAAACCCAGTACTGGAGGAAAGGGACTTGGGTGTTACGATACGGTCAGACATGAAATTCTCTGAGCATTGTAAACAGGTTGCAAGGAAGGCCCATGGTGTCCTATCGATGATCTATCGAACTTTTGCAAGTAGAGATAGGGACGTGATAATCCCATTATATAAGGCCTATGTTAGACCACACTTGGAATACTGTGTTCAAGTATGGAGACCGCACCTAAAGAAAGACATCGAGCTTCTTGAAAGGGTGCAAAGAAGGGTAACTCGCCTGGTGAGATCGGCAAAAGGGCGTCCTTATGAAGAAAGACTTCGAATATGTGGGTTGCAGAGTTTGGAAACTAGACACCTTAGAGGAGATTTGATTGAGGTGTTTAAGGCTCTGAGAGGCATCAGTAAAATGAATGAGGACAAAATTTTCAAGATTATAAATGATGCTAGAACTAGGGGACATAAATTCAAGTTACGCGGGGAAATGTTTAGATTGGACTGCAGGAAGTTTTATTTTAGCCAGCGAGTTATAAATTACTGGAATAAGTTGCCTTCATGGGTGGTAGAGGCCGACAGTTTGGGGAAATTCAAAGGTCATCTGGATAGTACTTTCGGGTAAGGGAAGCGCATAGGATGATAGGATTAATTTCCTTTTTATTTAATTTTTAATTTCATTTTATTATTTTTATTTATTTATTAATTATTATTATTTATTTATTTAATTTTTGTTTTTATCATTGTTTTGTTCGGATTTTTTTTTTTTTTTTTTTTTTTTTGGCTGGTGCAGCATAAGCCATAGGCTTTCTTGCACCATACGGCCGTTACTAATACTAATACTAATTATTTACTCGAGTCAGTTTTTTCCTTTCCTTTCCTACATCAATATCAAGTGTACATCTTACCATTCTGTGATCACTTCCAACATTTACCTTATTCAGGACGGTAACATCATTCACAATATATCTTCTGTTAGTGAGGATGAAGTCGATTTCATTAGTTGTTAATCCATTTGGACTCTTCCATGTCCACTTTCTGTTCACTCTTTTCTTGAAAAAAGTGTTCATTACTGACAATCCTTGAGATTCTGCAAATTCCACAAGTCTTTCACCTCTTTTATTTCTTTCACCAATTCCAAAATTTCCTATAGTTCCTCTTTCTGCGCTGTTTTGCCTTTTTCCAACCTTAGCATTGAAGTCTCCCATAATAATAGTGTAGTGGGTTTTCTGCTCATCTAGAAGACTCTGAATTTCAGTGTACATTTCTTCAACCTCTTCATCATCATGGCTCGATGTTGGTGCATAAATCATTATAATCTTTAGCTTGTACCTCTTAGAAATCTTGAGTATTAGTCTTGACACCCTTGGTGATGTACATTTTGAATTCCAAAATGTTGTTTTTAAAATCTTTATGGACCAGAAACCCAACTCCACCTTCACTCCTTTCACTGTTTCCATTGGTGTACAGCAGATTTCCACTTGATAAACTTATAAGTGATTCATTTCTTCTTCTTGTTTCAGCCAAACCGATGCTATTCCAATTCACATTTTCTAATTTCTTTTCCAGCTCTAATATCCTGTCTTCACCGATGAGTGATCGTACGTTTATCAGCTAAGTTAGCTGATTGTAATTATCAGCTAAGGGTGGATAAGTAGAAGCTGAAAGAATAAATTCAGGAGTTTCAGACGCCAGTGTGAGAATATACACTGATGAACTGAAACATTATGACCACCTACCTAATATGATATTGGTCCTCCCTGTGCAGTCAAAACAGCTTGTACCTGGCGAGACATAGACGCTACAAGATTTCTAAATGTGTCTTGTGGTATCTGGTACGAACATGTAACCAGAAGATCCTTTAACTCCTGTAAGGTCTGTGGTTGAGACGCCTCAGATTCAAAGTTGCTGTTCCAACACAAATGACAGATGCTCGATGGGATTATGTTTGAGGAATTTGGAGGCCAGGGCAATACCTGGAAGTCTTCCTCATGTTCCGCAAACCAGTCTCGAACGATCCGGGCGGAGTGGCATGGCGCATTATCCTGCTGAAAGATGGCACTGCCAGAGGAGAAGACCGTTGCCATGAAAGGGTGTACCTAGTCAGCAATGATGTTTAGGTAGGTGGTAGACATCAGAGTGCCTGTCACATAGATGACTGGACCCAGGGTATCCCAGCAGAACATCGTCCAAAGCATGACACCGCCGCCACTGGCTTGTTTTTGTCCCACGGGGCATTCAGGCGCCATAACTTCCCCAGGTAAACGATGCACACATACCTAGTCATCCACATGGTGCAACAGGGAACGTGATTCATCAGACCAGACCACCTTCTTCCAATCACACAAGGTCCAGTTTCGATGCTCGCATGCCCATTGTAGGCGCTGTTGCCAGTGAACCATGGTTAGTGGGCACTCAGAGCGGCCTGCAACTATGCAGCACCATTTTCAGCAGGCTTTGATGTACTGTGCATTGTGACACATTCTCCCATCACGAGCATTCCAATTACCGGCAAATTGTGCCACAGCCACCCTTCTGTTGGCACGTACAATGCGGGAGAGCCATCGCTCACCTCGAGCATCGATGAGCTGTGGTCATCCAAAACCTTGTCGGCGGTTTGTGGGTTTTGCCTCCTCGGACCACTTTTGGTAGGTACTAACCAAGGCTGACCATGAGCATCCCACCGGCCGTGCCATTTCAGATATGCTCTGACCCAGTCGTCTAACCATTACAATTTGGCCTTTGTCAGACTCGCTTAAGTCCACTGCCTTTCCCATCTGAATAACAAGAGTAACACTGCTCCATTAATCAGTGTTACTCTTGTTTCCCATCTGAAGAACAAGAGTAACACTGATTAATGGAGCTCCGTATCAGGTGTTTTTTATACAGTGTCCCGACCCACACATGTACCATAGTTCACCTGCAGTTGGTTCAATTTGCATAACAACTCGCTGGTCATAATGTTTTGGCTCATCAATGTACTTCCATGACATTCTCCTTCTAGTGTTGTTGGAGCTAGACAGATTTATTCTGGAGACACAGCTAGTGAGTGTAATGTGGGGGAGAACCAGACATCACATCCACTAACCTAAAATTTTTCAGGTACACATATTTAACCGAAAATATGCTCATCATTAACAACTGGTATACTAGCAAATAAAATGCAAATAACATATATCATGTAAACACAAGTAGTATAAAACTTTCAAATTGCATCAAATATTTTGTTTAATAATATGAGGGAACCAAAATGGTATGTGCAAACTTGCCTTATTGATAATTCCTTTAACCAAAAACTACTTTCATTTAGTTTGTATATTCCCATATACATGTAGTTAGTTATCCACATGGTGCAAGAAGGTGTCATTGAATAAGATGAAAAGAGTGTGTGCATGTATTCAAAAAGGAAGAAATTTTAAACATTTAATATAATTTTTATAATTATATATTATCACTATAATTATATTTACTTTATTGAAAAATCTGATAGTAAAAGAATTATATTTTAATTATTGGTATTTAGTTGAGTAAAATATGAATCACCCTCCTCAAAAGAAGAAATCCACAACTTAAAACAATTTTTTTTTTATCCAGATTTGACAATAAGAAAAATGCACATACACACTGTATAGTATGTTTAGAGTATTTCTTGGAAAATGTTTGTTTTTACTTTAAGAATCCCCTGGGTTTTACATTACATTATTCATTTAAATTAATTTCATCATTATTAATTTCCTAGTTTCAATATCTTGAAATATCAGAATCTTAATTTTAGCTTCTTTTAGGTTATTTCTTAGCCACCTGCATTGCTATTTTAGCTGTTAGTGTTTTGAAGTTTAAAATGGATATTGATTCTCCAGAAATGCTGTTGAATTGAAATTCATTTAATGACAAATGCTTTGCTGGCTTTATTTTTAACTTTAACCCTTATTCAACATTTGTAATATGTTATGCTTCAAACAGATATGCTACAATTAATTTTCTATATAGTATCAAAGGAATATTAAGAAGCGGAACCTTGGAATAAAGTATGGTAAAGTAATTTCTTGCTACTTTTATATTTTATTCATTATTTATCACAAGTAAAAATATACATTATAAATAAATTATATTTTGTTTATAACTGTATATTCCAGTAAGTAAACATTTCTAAAATATAAGGGGTGCATTAAATAACTTTGAGTGATAAAAATTTGCTTCTTGCAGCACTTACCACTCGAATGCTTAGAAGAGAAAAAATAAAATTGATTCCGAAGAGCATGGATTTTCCTTTCTTCGGAAATAAACATTTCTCATTTTTGCACAACAGTAAATTATGATGGTGTTTTTTTTTTTTTTTTGTGTGTTCAAGATTTGTTGAAAAATTCTAAGTTGCAGTAAGAACTGAATAAATAATAGTATTTGCCATATAGTGCAAGGAAGCCACAGGCTTTTGCTGCACTGGAATAATAATAAATTAACTGGATGGGTAAAAATGCAAGGCACTTCATTTGGGTAGCAGTAATCTCAGAATAACATGCCATTTGGGTGGTACCAAACTCAAGGTAGTGAAGAATGAAAAAGGCCTAGGAGTTAGTGTTGATTGTCAAGCAGCACTGGGGTTCCCCCCCCCTGCTCCACAATTAGTTTGACCAAATTTGGTGGCTTCGTCTTTATGTTAAAACCCATCTAGACATTTTTTAAGAATTCCCATAACCATAAGTGAATTGCCACCCATTGCTTTCATGACATCATAATATGTAGACCATGCAGTTGATGTTAGAGGGTTGTATACATAACACATCCATATTTATTATAAATCAATTTTTGCTGAGGGTAAAAGGAATTTTTGGACACCCTTTAGATTATTTATTATTTTATGTACATAAATTAAACTTGTTTGTATACTCTGTTTTATATACTCTGTGGTGCATTACAAACTCTGTAAAAGCCAGAGATAGTATGTTTTAGTGTTGGTCTGTTGTTCCTCTAGCCATTTAGCTGCAGGAACCCTAGTGGGACCCAACATTGCCTGTCCTCTGCCTCAGGGAGGTAGGCTGAGTGTAGTAGGGTATAGAAAGGTCTCTGGCAGGAGCAAACCATGGATGATGCCTGAGCTTGCCAGGGAGGGCCCCCAGGAAAAAAAAAAAAAAAACCTCTCTGGAAAGCGAAAAAGGGAGTGGGAAAACAGATGAGGAGACGAATAAATGAAGATAAAGAAGGTGGATGATAGAGGAAGTCCTTCTTCCTGGAAATAGGAAGTTGAGGATATAGATGAGCACTCATGTGGAAGGAGCCCATTCTCCACAGAGGGTTACCCCTCGACGTGGGCACCTGTACGTGGTGAGGGGACCTCCCAGTGACACTGCTGGACTTCCAGACTAGCATCACTGGGATCCAACGCCCACAGCCCAGGTTCCAGGCTTACATCAATGGAATCCGGCGTGTTTGCCGTATGCTGCGACCCGTGGAAATTCGGAAAGGGGGATCCTGGTGGTTGAGGGGCCCAGCTTCAATACACCACTTTGGCCCCTGCTTCGACAAGACGGGTGGTCCTGGAAGGCCCGGCTAGGATCAATCGGCTAGTAGGCTCGCCTGTGAGGGTCAACCGTGTCAATGCCACGCCCCTACCCTCATGGTCCGTGGGACAGGATTCAAGCTGGCGGCGGTGCGGGTATAGTGTCTGGGTAGCCCTGGCGTCCCACTCCCGAGCGCATTTATTGCATGCCGGGTAGTGGGCATCCCTTTGGGCTCCGTGGTGGGTGGGGAGCCCGGGCACTGAACCATATAAAAAACTTCATGAATCCTGAGAAACTTACTTCTTCAGGGGCCCCAACCCGGTCCCTATCTGAAAATACAGACTTAGAGGCAGATAGCGTTATTGCTACAAAGAGGCAGTGAACTGAAACATCATCAGGGCCTGTCCCAAGATTTTTAATTATACACTCTACCACCGAAAAACCGATTGGTAAAATGTCGCCCTTCTTCATACAGAAAGGGTTAGATGGGTTAGTAGGTTCACCCAAATCAGTTAAGAGGCTCCGTTCTGGAGACCTTTTAATTGAATCTAAAAATGACAGGCAATCTGAACATCTACTCCGAGTAACATCAATCGGAGGAATCCCTATAACTGTGACACCACACAGAACACTCAATTCATTGAGAGGTGTCATTTCAGAGTGGGACCTTCTCGACGTAACCGAGGAGGAAATCTGCTCTGAATTAAAACCCCAGGGAGTAATTGCCTTCAAGAGAATTACTGCGCGAAGGGATGGAAAAATTGTTAAAACCAGGAGCGTTATCCTGACTTTTAACTCTCCAAAACCTCCTGATGAGATTAAAGCTGGATACATCAACTGTTCAGTGCGTCCATACGTTCCGAATCCTTTACGGTGTTTTAAATGCCAGAAGTATGGACATTCTCAAATGGCCTGTTGTGGAGTCCTTGCATGCGCTCGATGCGGTGCAAAGGACCACGAAACAACAGCATGTTCAGCCGCAAAACCCACCTGTATTAACTGTGAAGGCGAACACCCGGCCTACTCACGAGCATGCCAGAGGTGGAAAGAAGAAAAAGAGATTCAACGGCTGAAGGCAGAGCTTAACATATCATACCAGGAGGCAAGGAAATCGGTCAAACCCCTGAATATCAACAAACCTACCTACGCCCAGAAGGTAGCAGGGAGATGTTCTGTCGGAACTCAGACGGACATGACCATTCCTCCAAAGGAGTCTTTCACTCCCATCGCACGGTATCTATTAAGTTCTCAAAAACCTACACAAAAGGACCAATCAGCTGCCACTCCTATATCGGTACCTCCTAATGCTCCACAAATTACAAAGGTAGTTATGAAAGAAAAGAATAAGAAAGGGGAAGTCCCCCCTAGTACCCAAGAAAAGATGGATGTCGAGCAGAAGGAGGTACCCGAAGAGTCAGTCTTGGAACTCTTTGCGGAGGAGGAAATGGACACGGGACAGCGTCCATTCTTCCCCAAAAAAGACAAATCCAAGACTGATAAAAGTAAGCCCTCAGCACCTCGGAAGCCGCCTGATGGACCCACCAAGCCAAAATAATGGCTAAATTCCTACAGCGGAATTGTCGTGGATTCCGGCGAAATAATAGATGACATCAAGGCCCTCCTGCAAAAGCACGAGCCAGTTTGCTTTTGCTTGCAGGAGACATACCTAAAGGCAAATGACGATCCCACGATGCATAACACCACGATTTTTCGTAAGGATAGAATTGCGGATGGCTCTGTACATGGGGGAGTGGCTATCCTTGTGGGTAACCAGACCCCAGTGCAGCCCTTACTAATTACAACTAGCATAGAGGCTGTTGCAATTCGCCTTACGGTGGGATTTTTATTAACTGTGTGCTCTATCTATTTGCCACCTGGGACTGACATCTCCCAGGCAGACCTTGATGATCTTCTAACGCAGTTGCCTCCCCCTTTCTTACTTCTCGGAGATATGAATGGACATAACACCCTGTGGGGTAGTGCTAACATCAACGGAAGGGGACGAGTCATAGAGCGTATGCTCAATGACAATGACCTTTCCCTTCTAAATACTGGAACAAACACCTTCTTCCACATGCCTACCCGTACTTTTTCTGCCATTGATCTCTCTATCTGCTCCCCTTCTCTACTCCCTTCACTCACCTGGGAAGTGGAGGAGAATCCATACGGAAGTGATCACTTCCCTGTGATAACCTCGTTACACAGTGGGAGACCATGTCTTCCCTTCATGTTACCACGGTGGAAGATTGATCAGGCTGACTGGACTGCCTTCCAACATCAGGCAATTTTTTATCTTAGCACGGTCAGTCAAGAGCCTATCAATGATGCAGTTAAGTACATCACAGAAAATATTGTCCAAGCAGCTGTGAATGCTGTTCCAAAAACATCTGCCCGGTTTCCACCATTTCCCAAACCTTGGTGGAATTCACAATGCACAGCAGCAAAAAAGGCTCAAAACAAAGCGTGGGGGATATTCTGCCGATATCCCACCACGACCAACCTTATAACCTTTAAACGTGCACGAGCCAAAGCACGATATATCCGCCGTCAGAGTCAAAAGGAATCGTGGATCCGTTTTACATCATCTATTAACCAGTCTACCAACTCTAAGGTAGTCTGGGATAAAATCCGGAAAATGAAGGGAAAATATACATCCCACCCTTCTTCAATCCTAGATTATAATGGATGCGCTATTGCAGGTCCAACTGCAATAGCTAATTCTCTTGGGGAAACATTCTCTAACATCTCTGCAACATCTTCGTATTCCCCAGAGTTCCTGGTCCTGAAATATAAAATCGAAAAACAGGCACTTAGCTTTAAATCTAAAAGCATTTATCCCTACAACGGGGATTTCACTATTCAGGAACTGGAAAGAGCCCTCGCTCTTTCCAAAGCAAGTGCCGTTGGGCCAGATGACATCCATTATGAAATGATTAAACATCTATCACCAAAATCTATGGATTGTCTGCTCCTTCTGTATAACAGAATCTTTACTGAAGGGCAGTTTCTGGACTCCTGGCGAAAGGCAATCGTTCTTGCCTTCCCTAAGCCAGGAAAGGATCCAAAAGTCACCACCAACTATCGTCCTATTGCTCTGGCTAGCTGTCTGTGCAAAATCCTGGAGAGAATGGTTAATTCTCGCTTAATATGGTATCTCGAGTCAAATGACCTTCTCTCCAACATCCAGTGCGGCTTCCGAAGGAACCGGTCCACTTTGGACCATCTTATTAGATTGGAAGCATCCATCCGGGATGCTTTCCTAAAACGCGAACACTTGGTGTCGGTGTTCTTTGACATGGAAAAAGCGTATGACACAACTTGGAGATTTGGCATTTTAAAAGATTTACATAGCCTAGGCCTTAGAGGGCATCTCCCCCTCTTTATTCAAACCTTTTTAGCCAATCGATCGTTCCAAGTTCGTGTGGGATTCTCGCTCCTTTAGCCAAGGGGAGGGAGTACCACAAGGATCAGTATTAAGTGTCACGCTTTTTGCCATCAAAATAAATTCCATCACAGAAAAACTTCCTCCGAGTGTAAACAGTGCCCTTTATGCTGATGACTTTAGCATTTTTTGCCAGTCGTGCAACATGAGGGTTATTGAAAGACAACTGCAGAAAGCCATTGATAGTCTGAACTCCTGGGCACTTGCTAATGGCTTCAGGTTCTCGCCGGAGAAGACCGTTTGCGTACACTTTTGTCGCAAGCGTAATCTTCATCCTGAACCTGAATTAAGGCTCGGACCAAATGCTATTTCAGTAGCAGCGAACACAAAATTCTTGGGACTCATATTCGATAAAAAATTGACCTTTTTGGATCATATTCGCCAACTCCGCACAAAGTGCACAAGAGCACTTAATATGCTCCGCTCGCTGTCCTCCTTATCTTGGGGTGCAGACCGATGCACCCTTCTACGGCTTTACCGTGCACTTGTGCGATCCAAATTAGATTATGGGTCCCAAGTATATTCTTCAGCCAGAGACAGTGTACTTCGATGACTGGATCCTGTCCATCATCAGGCTATACGTATCGCTACTGGAGCATTTCGAACATCTCCTGTCCAGAGTTTATACGTTGAAGCAAATGAACCATCGTTATCGTTTCGACGTAAGCAATTGTCTTTAAAGTATGCTTTAAAACTGAAATCCCTGCCAGACCATCCTACGTGGCCCTTCGTTTTTGAGCCACGATGGGAAAACTTGTACAAAACCCGTAAGACTGCCAATCGTCTTTTTGGTATTTGTGTCCAAGAGCTACTCAACGAACTCAATATCAAGGTAGACAAGGTTGCCCAAACACCAAAGCAACCCTTTCCACCCTGGCATGCTCGTGTCCTGGCATGCGACTTGTCGCTTAGAAACTGGGGAAAGTCGGACACTCCATCATATGTCTACCTGCAGCTTCATTCAGCACACCGAACTGAATATTCCGACTTCGCGCCAGTCTACACAGACGGTTCGAAGTCAGAATCACATGTGGGATCTGCTGCTGTCTTTACAGACAGCACTATATCAGAGCAGATTCCCTCTGAATGCAGCATATTTACTGCAGAGCTGCACGCAATTGAGTTAGCCTTGGATCAAATTAGTAAATGCCAATACCGACGGTTCATTTTATATTCCGACTCTCTTAGCATGTTACAGGCTTTAATATCTGTGAGGTATAATCCTCATCCAGTTCTGTCTAGTATCCAGCAGAAGATTCATGTTCTCCATGAACGCGAATATGACATCCGCTTCTGCTGGGTTCCCAGCCACTTTGGGATTAGGGGAAATGATTTGGCTGACGCCGCAGCCAAATCAGCAATTCCCAATAATAACCACTGCCTGTTAGTCCCCTATACAGACTACAGGCCAATAGTACATCAAAAGATACATTCCCAATGGCAGGATTCGTGGAATAGACAGACTGCGAATAAATTATATCGTATAAAGCCTGTAATTGAACCGTGGCAGTCTAGTCTGCGCAGGAAAACTAGAAAAACAGTCATCTTACACATGCTTTTCTGCTGAGGGCAGATGACTGTCCTATGTGCAAGAATTGCGGCACCATTTTAACTATTCATCATATTTTAACTGTGTGTCCACGTTTTAGACCTGAACGTGATTTTTATTTTACCGCCTTTAGTCATCTGGCTGAGCCTTATACACTCAGGCAGATTTTATCCGAAAATGACCACGTGTCTGCTGTTTTTAGTTTTTTAAAATCAATAAACGTTTTTGCTTATATATAAAATTTATATTTTATTGTGATTTTCTCTTGATTTACCTTTTATACATTTGTTATATTTTTTGACATAGTGACCTAACCAATTAGGTCACTGAAAGTTTAATCTTTTATACATGACCTGGTCTTGGCGCATTATAGCCTAAGTTGCTAATGCGCCAATCAAACCCAAACCCACAGAGGGTTAAGAGCAGGAAAAGATTTGTTGTGATAGTCTACCAGGCAAAAAGGTTGAGACAGGGATTGTAGGGATTAAAGTCAGAGGGCCAGTGGGGTCCCTATGTGGGGGGAAGGAGATCAACTGTGGACATGCAGTGCTTCTCTGTTGGTAATCCCACACATTGGCTAGTGTCAGCAAATCCCATGTCATGCCTCAGAAATGTGGACATGATGTCAGCAGGCAGGGAGTGGTTCTTGGTAGTTTGCTCCCACTGCATTCTCTGTGCAGAACAAAGAGGCTTCTAGAACTGATGGGGGTATCTGTCATTGATATGCAAGAATTTTCCCAGCAGGGACAAAGAGGTGATTATTCTTTTTTGTATAAGGCAATGGTTAGGTCACTTTTTTTTTTGTACTGCATTCTGGTTTAAAAGTCTTATTGCAGATAGGATGTAGACCTGTTCCAACTAGTGGAGAGGAGAGCAACAAGATTAATGAAGGGCACAAAGGAATACTTATACCAAGAAGGACTTGAGTTATGTAAATTGTAGTGTCTGGGAACTAATAAGTGAGGAGACCTGAAGTACTCAAGGCTTTAAATAGGTTGTGTAAAATGAATGTTGATGTCATCATTACTCTTTCTTTACCAACACACAAAAAGGATATAAATTTAAATTGAAAAAAAGAATGGCTTCAGGATACCACATAGTCTAGCTTATAAGTTAATTTCTAGTTTTTTACTTGGAAAATTTGTGCTTGCTCATATTTTTGCCATATAAGTTGATCTCTTTTTTAGTTATTTTTCATGCCTCATGCAATGTCACCGTTATGCAAGATATGAAAGAACCACACATTAAGAACTGCTGTTTACTTTTTAAGTCAATTATTTTACATTTCTTTTAAAAGTTTGCATTGTTTTATACAGGGTGTTTCAGTTAAACGTTTCAGAACTTCTAAGAGGGGTAGGGTACATCCTGACAACTCGAAATCATATAGCAATGTGGGGTCGGAAATGCTTTCCTGAAGCGGTGTTGTACACAGAAGCACCATAAAGAAAAGAGACCGTAAGTGAGAAATCGTTTTAATAATACATGAAAAGAAGCAAAAGGTACATGGATTAAAGTAAGTGTTCGAAGTTTCTTCCACGGGCTACAATGCACGCCTCACATCTCCGACGCATGGACATCCGAACATTCTGGAATACTCCAGGCGAATTTCGAATTTCTTCGGCAGCTACTGCGATTCTTGCAACCAGCTCCTCAGCATTGTCAACAGGGGTGTCATAAACTAGCAATTTCATATGACCCCAGAAATAAAAATGAAGACATGATAGGTCGGGTGACAACTTTTGAGAGATGAACAGATTTCTGCATCGACGCAACAGACAATGTGGTTCCAACACGATGGAGCCCCTGCCCATTATAGCGGAGATGTTCGTAACTACCTGGATGTCACATTTGTCAACAGTGGATCGGACGTGGTGGTCCCGTGTGTTGGCCTGCTCGGTCACCCGACCTATCATGTCTTCATTTTTATTTCTGGGGTCATATGAAATCGCTAGTTTATGACACCCCTGTTGACAATGCTGAGGATCTGGTTGCAAGAATCGCAGTAGCTGTCGAAGAAATTCGAAATTCGCCTGGAGTATTCCAGAATGTTCGGATGTCCATGCGTCGGAGATGTGAGGCGTGCATTGTAGCCCGTGGAAGAAACTTCGAACTTACTTTAATCCATGTACCTTTTGCTTCTTTTCATGTATTTTTAAAACGATTTCTCACTTACGGTCTCTTTTCTTTATGGTGCTTCTGTGTACAACACCGCTTCAGGAAAGCATTTCCGACCCCACATTGCTATATGATTTTGAGTTGTCAGGATGTACCCTACCCCTCTTAGAAGTTCTGAAACGTTTAACTGAAACACCCTGTATTTTATTACACTGCACAGTAAATTGTTAAGAAAACAGTAAGCATATGTTGCTTGTTTACTATTGTAGTGCAAATTGATTTTGTTGTTCAGTTTTTCAATATGGAAGTGTTTGGTATAAGATATTTGACAGTCTTGAAAGCTTCCAAAGTAAAATTCTGATAAATTTCATGAACTCTTTCATTTGAAGAACAACAAATTCTTTTAGTTTTAAAAGGCACAAGCAACAATGTACATATTTGTGTAAAATATATATGTAATTAATTGATGTTACTTCATGCCTTTGTAACTCTAGGCACTTGCATTTTATTCAAGGTTAAGATGTTATTGTCATTAAGATGTCTGAATTAACCTTAAAATTTTAGGTGTTTTTTAATGCTGCAAAGGTTGGATTGTATGTTGGAATATACAGTAGTTGTGCAGATGTTTGTTTAGAGCAGTAAATTTAAAGGATTGGATAAATTATTAGAAGGGATGGGCAGATAAATTGGGTAATTTTTACTTTTATATTTATTATTATTATTTTTTTATGATTAGAGCTTTCTTCCTTTCATCATTTTGCTACTGCTAAAGCCATTGTTAGTATTTCTGCAAAACATTCCAAGTCTTAATATTATTTCTGCCTCACTTAATCCATTACAAATGAAGGGCAGTAAGGTTTATGGCAATAAGCAAAGGTCTTTGGTAATGTGGTCTTTTATTCTGGAAATGGAGATGCCATTCTACTGTGATTGTTTCCAAAGTGATTTCTTTTTGTGAATAAATCACAAATGAACATGCCTGCATGTTTGTTTTGCTCAGGTTGATTGTTTCCTCAACCAGGTTTAGGAAAACTCAGCAAGGACAGAAACTGCATGTAGGGCAAAAGCTAACTTAATCTTTATTTTCATTATGAATACAGATTACAAAAGCAGGGTCTGTTAATCTGTTTGATTTTAAGAGTGCTTATTTTAGTGTAATACCATATTAATGTAATTGGTGGCTTTGTCTTACTGAATCTTGTGTTCAAACCCGTCTAGATATTTTTCATGAATTCCCATAACCATAAGTGAATTGCCACCCATTGCTTTCGTGACATTATAATATGTGGACCACGCAGTTGATGTTAGAGGGTTGTATACATTACACATCCATATTTATTATAAATTAATTTTTGCAGAGGGTAGAAGGATTTTTTGGACACCCTTTAGATTATTAATAACAAGTTTAATTTATGTGCATAAATTAAACTTGTTATTGTAGAATAGATGCTGCTCTCAGATTACTGCTACCCAGTGTGACATAGTATTCAGATAAAAAAAAAAGGAAAGGAAAGGCAAGAAAATGGACAGCACAGCATGAGCTTAAAAAAAAAAAAAAAAAAAACCGATCTTTTAGTTATACGAGACCAGGACCGGATGACCATATGAGGAAATTTGGCTGGGTTAGTGGAACACGTATGTTAGAAAACACAAACTGGTATAAAGTATTAAAATATTTTTACAATCATAACAAAAATAATATAAAATATTAATTAGTTGTGTGTGGATTACTGAGTTTCAGGTTATATATTCTTGACATTTTTGCTTTGTTTTCCTTTTAATTTTCATTATTTGATGAATTTTGTAGAAACATGGAACAAGCCATCTTACATCGAGGAGCTCAGTATATTTTTGCCATGTGTATGAGTGCGCGTGCGCCATAGCCAACTATTTTATTACCGAATACTTCATGAATAGTCAAACTAATGGAACAAACTTATCTGCAAAAAGAACTAAACTTCCAAAAACTTCACTCATTTCACAAATATATGTGATCTCAGTGGCATTAATTTCCACCTACAGTCTGCCAAGTGCTACTTACTTTTTCTGACAGAATCCCATTATTGGTTGCCTCAATCATTGCTCATCCCAATTATCCTAATTATTCACTCTATGATTAATTTCGTTTCAGAGGTGGTTTTGTGTGTATTTGTCTGCTCTGATATTTGCTGTCATTGACTTGTAATTTGGAATCTCTTCTTTTCGTTTTTTGGCTTAAAATCTCAACTCGTTTGTGTCAGATTCATCTGTTGTTCGCAACTCCAGATAGCTTCAGTTTTCTAGTCACACGGACCCAGCTGGTTGAGGATGCTGAGGCTTTTGCAATTACTAACAACTTTACACAGATTGTTCATTTACCTACCAGAATACCAGACAATTCTAACCCCCCCCCCCCCCACACACACACTACTCTATCCTTTTCTCACAAACTACCCTTCAAAGTATATGGTCAATGTTAGTTTCCCTCTTGTATCCCAGATCACAACTTTGTGATGGCCTCTTCTCCAGTGGAGCTCTCTCTCTCTCTCATGGCTATGCTCAGCCTCATGCTGTTTGCACGACAAGAATGTGAAATGGGTGTTCTGTGAGGTCTGCATTCTTCAACTTGTTCGGATTACTGTTTTAAATCTTTTGAGTTCATTGCTTTCTCAGATTGTGTCATGAAATTATTCTTGTAGGAATGAAATCATCTATTCCGCACTACCTTAAAATCTCATCCTTTATCTAAATCTTAGTTTTCCAATAAATGTGTTAAAGCTGTTCAAGATAGGAATATTGACATCAGAAACGGCTTGCATTCAAAGTTCCAGCTTCATTTTTTGAGTATGCTAAAGCCCATAACAATTGTACTGCAGTTAGTAATCAATCCAAACTTGATTTTGAACAGGCTAAGAGTACAAAACTTGTTTCTTGCCCAAATGATTGTCAAGCATTCTGGTCTCTTACCAAAGCTATTGGCTGTAGCTTTTGTCCATTTATACTCCTCTTAACTGATTTCTGTTGTTTCCATGGTTAAAGATAAGCTGGCTTACCATCCTACTTTTCTTCGAACTCTTGTATTGACAATCAAAATAAATCACTTCTTACCATTAACAGTACACTCCACTCAATACCTCTTATGGTTTTCCCTCAAAAGTTTGCCAGAATTTTGAAGAGTCTTGTGCAAGACTGCTCCAGGTCCTGATGGCATTTCTCCACTTGTTCTCAAAACCGATGCTGCTGAGCTTCCAGCTGTTCTTATGTCTCTTTTTAAGACTTTGTTATTCCACTGGTGTTTTTCTTTCTGCTTGGAAATGAATATGTTGCAATGCTAGATATGAGCAAATTGTACTGGAAATGAATACAATTTGCTCATATCCAGCCAGTTTGCAAAATGATGGGTGACAAATCTCTCCCATCCAGTTATCCCATTACATCTATTCTTTCTAGAGCAGCGATTCCCAATCTTTTTGACCCGTGGAGCTCTTTTTAGAATCAATTTCTATGGAGGAGCCCCTTAGGCTTACCCTATGTTTTCAAGCTAATGATATTTAAGAGTAGTGTTGTGGGGGGAAGAGGGGATAGATAATAAGGGAGTGTAAAGTAAAGAGATATTTAAACAATTGTACAATGTCCATGCAATAAAATTATATTTTACAGTAAGCCTAAATTAAGACATAACATAAAATAATGGACTAATGTTATTAGTGGAGTCCCTCAGTTTTCAGTGTTGGGTCCATTATTGTTTTCTGTATTTATAAATGATATTGATGATGGTATATCAAGCTTAATGTCCAAGTTTGCAGATGATACAAAGGTTGGCAGGGTTGTCAAGGACACTACTGACACTATGCTGCTGCAACAGGATCTGGAAAGGTTGAGCAGATGGGCTGAGAGGTGGCAAATGAAGTTTAACATTGACAAATGTAAAGTACTACATATGGGAAACAGCAACCCCAGAGCAACGTATCAACTCTGTGGTACTACACTGACAGTGGTAGAGAATGAAAGGGACTTGGGGGTGGTTGTGCAGGCAGATATGAAGTTCTCTGAGCAGTGCAGACAGGCTGCAAGAGTAGCTCATGGAGTATTGTCAATGATATACAGGAATTTTTCCAGCAGGGATAAGGAGGTGATTATTCCATTGTATAAGGCAATGGTCGGGCCACACCTAGAGTACTGTACACAGGTCTGGAGGCCTCATTTCAAGAAGGATGTAGAGCTGCTGGAATGAGTACAGAGAAGGGCAACAAGATTAGTGAATGGAACAAAGGGGTGCTCTTACGAAGAAAGGCTTAAGTTTTGCAAATTACAGTGTCTGGAGACTAGGCACCAGCGAGGTGATCTGATAGAGGTGTATAAAGCCTTGAATGGTTTAAGCATGCTCAATGCTGATGGGATTCTTTCTCTAGCTCAGAAAAATCACCTGAGAGGGCATAAATTCAAATTGAGGAAAGACAGATGTAGGATAGACGTGCGGAAATTTGCCTTTAGCCAGCGGGTGGTTGGTTGGTGGAACAGACTTCCATCCCTTGTAGTGGAGGTTGATAGCCTAAATAAGTTTAAGGTTCAGCTGGACAGGTATTTTGAACGAACAGAGGGGTGAAGTGGAAGTGGGTTTTTTTTTTTTTTTTGGCTGATGCTGCATAAGCTTGCTTTCTTGCATCAAATGCCTATGCTAATAACGTATAAATATTTAATGAGACACCTGTGGTCGTATTTTTTTGCACAGTTTTCTTATTTCAGGTTCAATTGATGATAATTGCAGGTGAATGTCTGGTTCTGCATTTAAGCGACTTCTGTATTTTGTTTTGGTACGCATATAGGCAGAAAATCCTGCCTCACGGAGATATGTAGTTGAGAAAGGCAGCAATATTAATTTTGCTTTCTGAGACAAGATTTTGAATTCATCTTGCAAATGCAACCAAAACTCTCTGGTAGACTGATTCTGAAACGTGATTTTTAGTTTGCTGTGAGACGTCAAATCTATGAGGAACTCTTATTCTGCTGGATTTAAACTAGGTGGTTTTTTGTTCACGCTGAACACATTCAATACCCAATTAAAGTCATCAAGTGCCTTCTCTTGAGCTGTCGGAAAATAATGTTCAAATGAGTCTTTCAATGCTTCGAGATGTGCCTGAATATTTTTCTGTATTTTTTCTTGAATCTTGATATTATTTTTGTCCAAGAAGATTTTTGTAAGAGGGAAGCAATTAATATCTTCCTTTTCCACGCACTCCAACCAATGCATAAGTTTCCTTTTGAAAGAAGACACTTTGGTGTTTGCATCAAAAACTGTGGCTGTTTTTCCTTGCAATGAGAGATTCATTTTGTTCATTTTTCTAAAAATGTCAGTTAAGTATGCCAGTTTGCATACACTCAGTCTTTATCATTTAAAACCATCGCCAATAGAGTGCTATGATCCATTAAAAATGCTGCTACCGCTGCACGCAGTTCCATCAAGCGTGTCAACGCTTTTCCTCGAGACAGTCACCTTACTTCAGTGTGCACCAGGAGGGATTCATGGTGGCTTCCCATATCTTCACACATTAATTTGAAGAGCTTGCTTTTAAGAGGTTGCGATTTTATAAAGTTTATTATTTATATGGCATCATTCATCGCTATCATAAGCTCAGAAGGCATTTTTCTCGAGGCTAGCGCATGTCTATGAAGATGTGCAGTGTATCCCCAATTCACAAAGAGGGAATCAGAGAGTGACACGAGTGATTACAGACCTGTTAGCTTAACTTCTTTTCCAGGGAATTTAATGGAATCACTGTTTAAAGATGTAATGCAGGACCATCTAGATAGGAGCAGTCAGCCACAGCATGGGTTTCTTAAGGGGAGATCTTGTCTTACCAACTTGATTGGATATTATGATGCAGTGACAGAGGAACTGGATGCAAAAGATAATTTTGATATATACTTGGATTTCAGGAAAGCTTTTGATACTCTTGCATATAAAACACTGCTGTACAAAGTGGAGCAAGGTGGCATTAAGTGAAAGTTATTGCTATGGATGGTTGAGTGACAGAAGACAGTATGGTTATCAATGGGCACTGCTCTTTGTGGAGTAATGTTATTAGTGGAGGCCCACAGGGTTCAGTTCTTTTCCCATCATTTTCTTTATTTCTTAATGCTATTGATTAGGGTATATCAGGCTTAAGTCTAGGTTTACAGATAATACAAAAGGTTGGCAGGTTTGTTAATGACAGTAATGATGGTTGGCTACTGCAACGGGATGTAGAAAAGTTAGGCAGATGGGTAGCCGAGAAATGGCAATTGAAGTTTAACATTGACAAATGCAAAGCACTATATATGTGTAGCAGTAACCTCAGAGTAACATACCAGTTGTGTGGTATCTCTCAGGTTAGTGGCAAATTAAAAAGATCTAGGGTTAACTGTGCAGTCTAATACGAAGTTCTCTGAGCAGTGCAGTCAGGTGCCAGAACAGTTCATGTGGTTTTGTCAAATCTATACAAGAATTTTGCTAGCAGGGATTAGGAGGTGATTTTCCCATTGTATAAGGAAATGATCATGCCTCACCTTGAGTACTGCGTATTGATCTGGAGGCCCTAAATTTAGGAAGCATGTAGAGCTGTTAGAATGGGTACAGAGAAGGACGCCATGATTGGTGAGGGGAACAATGGGGTGCACTTACCAAGAAAAAGTTCATTTCTGCAAAGTGCAGCATTTGCAACTAGGCACCTGTGAAGCAATCTAATTGAGCTGTTTAAGGCTTTGAATGGTTTGAGCAAACTCAATGCAGATGGGATTCTCCTTGCTCAGACTGTAGTAATAGTATTAGAGGCATGCGATGCAAGAAAGTAAGCTTATGATGCATCAGCCAAAAAAAAACATTTCACACATCCATTCCTCCTAAATGTTTGTCCAATTCCTCCTTGGGCGCCTCCGTAGCCAGGTGGGCAGGAGCAGCAGTGCGTAGCACACGCTTCTTGATTAGACTGGGGTTCGAGCCCGTGATGAACAAATATGGAGGATGCGGAAAGGTCAGGGAATGACCACCGCATATCCCCCCCCCCCGGAGCAATATGGCCCTAGTTGCTAATGCTCCTAAAAACCAAATAACAAACAAACAACAAACACAGTTCCTCCTTGAATTTATTTAAGCTATCAACTTCCACAACTACAGATGGAAGTTTGTTCCAACAACCAACTACTCGCTGGCTAAAGGCAAATTTCTGCATGTCAATTCTACATCTGTTGTCCTCAATTTGAATTTGTGCACCCTCCGGTTTGTAATCTGAGCAAGAGGAAAAATCCCATCAGAATTGAGCATGCTCAACCCATTCAAGGCCTTGTGCACCTCAATCAGATCACCTAGCAGATGCCTAGTCTCCAGATACTGCAATTTGCACAACTTGAGCCTTTTTTGGTAAGACCACCCTTTTGTTCCCCTCCCCAATCTTGTTGCCCTTCTCTGTACAAGCTAAGCAACTCTATATCCTTCCTAAAATGAGTCCCCCAGACCTGTATACAGTACTCAAGGTGTGGCCGACCACTGCCTTATACAAAGGGATCACCTCCTTTTCCCTACTAGCAAAATTCCTGTATATCATTGACAATACCCCATGACCTGCTCTGGCAGCCTGTCTGCACTGCTCAGAAAATAATTTCATATCTGACTGCAAAATTACTCCCAAGTCTCTTTCATTTTCTACCACCATAAGTACTTAACCACAGAGAAATGTACCACATAGTTGGTACATTTCTCTGTGGTTACTTCCACCCATATGCCGTACTTTGCATTTGTCAATGTTGAACTTCAGTTGCCACTTCTCAGCCCATCTTTCCAAATTTTCTCGATCCTGTTGCAGTAGCACACTGCCGTTACTGTAATTAACAACCCTGCCAACCTTTTGTATCATCTGCAAATTTTGACATTAAGCCTGATATACCTTCATCAATATCATTGATAAATATACAGAACAACAGTGGACCCAACACTTGAACACTGGGAGGTTCCACTAATAATATTAGTCCATGAAGAGCAGTGTTCATTGATTACCAATCTGTCTTCTCTCACTCAACCACTCTTTTATCCATCATAGAAACTTACCCTTAATACCATACTGCCCTAATTTGTGCAGTAGTCCTCTCGATCGTACTGCTGCAGAAGACAGTCATCCAATAAATCCACAAAAGTCTTGCTAGTGTGTGAGTGACCAATCCACAAGTTCCAGTCAATATCTGGGAAGTGAAAATTCCCTATTATTAGACAATCTGATTTACTGGCCCACTCTATTTCTCTGTACAGTTGTTCGTTGTATTCATCAGAGTCATTAGGCCTATAACACACTCCTATTTTCATTTTTGCTTTCCCAGTGTTTACATCACACCAAACTGACTCAACATTGCACTGACCATCTATGTCAACTGGATGCACTTCCTTATATTTTGTGTTTCGTAACCAACAGCATAACCCCTCCTCCCTTCCTGTCCTGTCTATCCTTTATGTACCCATTGTACTCCCTAAATTCCAATTCTGCACTGGTTATATCAGCGTGACACCATGCCTCTGATATCCCAACAATATCTGCCTTCGATGTCTTGACGAGCACTTCAAATTAATCAAATTTATTTATAGCATTGGTGTACAACCTAACACTGCCTCAATAACATCAGCAAATATTCTTGCACCCCCTTCTATTTAAGTGTATCCCATTCCTGTAGAAGCAGTCTTTCCTGTTAACAAGCACAGAACACGCTGAGAAAATCTCTAACCCATGAGCCTTGCACAATGTCTCCAGGGCCAAATTGATTGACAAGGCTCTCATCATGTATTCCCTTCTATTGTGTCTGGGCAGAATTGCAGACACTTTCATATTTAACCCTAACTCATGACTTTTTATCAACATTGTCCTATACTTGTTAAATAAGTTTGCAGATCTCCTACTCTTAATGTCATTAATGCCACTGTGTACAACAATGTCACCCTTTGTACCCTCAGAAGATGATATCTGCTCTACAATGTCATCAACTTTTGCCCATGCACACATAACCTGGTCTTATTCCACCTATCCTTTTTACACAATATATTACTAGCCTCCCCGATAATGGTGTCACTGACAATAACTATCTCCTGAGGAATCAGTGCCTTCTTCCTTGGAGATTGCTGCTGTGTAGCTTGATGCACAAGAGGTGTTGAGTTGGGAAGCTGAGAGCTTGATGGGTTCCCCACTTTCTAATACCTTTGAGGGCATCTACCCAACTCTTCAAACTCCTATCAGAATGCTGAGTTGGTGCCTAATTTCTTGACACTCTCTGCACCTAGCACACACACACACACACACACACACACACACACACACACACACACACACCCTTGGCTAACTCATGTCCTGTTCCCGAATGATCTGCAAACATTTCACAAGCCTTTTATTCTTTTTCACAAGAATAAGAATAGGTGCATGTACACCAGTGCTAGGAGTATAAATGAATTTGAAATTGAAGTGCTGGTCAAGACATCAAAGGTGGATATTGTTGGGATATCAGATTTCAAAAGGTGATGTGTTGGAGAACCCCCCCCCCTTGGTTCTCCCCCAAGCCACAGCACTCCTGCTACTTTTTGCTCGTTTGATTTGCTGCTCTAGTCTGGGGCATGATATCTGATTGAATGCAATGAAAATTTATAAGATTAATTAATTTAATTAATCAATTATCAGTACTACACTATATAATAGATTTCTAAATGCAGTGATATGTACTACGCTATCTAGTTTTATGTTAGCTATCTATTTACCACAATTAAAAATTTGAATTCCCTACCACTCACTCTATTTTATAACAATGGCAGCAAGATTCAAACAAAACAATGGTTTTACATATATTAAGTAGTAATCTACAAAATCTCTATCTAAATTAGAAATAAAAATAATAAGCATAACTAGGTCTATAAAGCTACTTATAAAGTACAATATAATATAACAATTAAGTAAATAAAAATGGCCAAAACTTATTTCTTGGAGCTCGAATTTCACTGCATCCAATTGCAATTACATTCAGCACCCTGAATTTGCATAGGAGGGGGCATAAATTCAAATTGAGAAGGTGGGTTGCAGAAAAGATGTGTGGAAGTTGGGTAGTTGGAACAGGCTTACATTTGTTGTTGTGGAAGTGGATATTTTGAATAAATTCAAGGAAGAACTAGACAAACTATTGGAGTTAATGGATAGGTGAGTGAAATGGTTTTTTCTTTTAGCTGATGCTGTGTAAGCTTGTTTTTTTCTTGCATCGTTTACCACTATTACTACTAATTCTAATTTGTATACTGTACCATTAACAAATACAGTAACAGTCTGAACTTGAGGTGATCAATGTTGTTAGAAACTGAATTCAGTGATATCCTCTCCATGAATAAGAAGTAATTGTCAGAAAAATTCAATTTCTCTGACCATTAATTGACAGTACTTGAACCCATACCTCTCCAAATAAGTAATGTGGTGAAACTGCTGTACTAGCACAGATTATTCAGATATAGGATTGTTTGGCTTTCATAGAACAGATGTTAACTGCTCTTTTAAAGGAAATTAGAAGATTGCAATGAAAACATTATTGTAGTAATATGCAAATAACACACAATAATACATTTTACAAAAATTTAAATGTATATAAGAAAAATTTAATTGTTCAAATGAAGAAATTTGTGTTCGCAACTTGAGGAAGGCAGTTGGATAAGATATTAAACAGTCTTCCTGTATCAGTGTTGGTTTTGTAATATGTGAGCTATAAAGTATTACAAACCTGCATTTCTGTTAAAAAGGAGTTAAAACTCAGAGTCCTTTGTAGACATTTTACGGAAGCTTTACTTTCTCTTAACCAGACCATGTTTCATGGAGGCTATTGGATTGCTTACTCGTAAATGTAAGGAATCACATACATAGGTTTTGGGCAGTATCCCAGGTTTCATCATGTTTTGGAGTGGCCTTCAGAGAGCTCTTGTCGAACACATTAGACTATCAGTTGTGGTCAGAGTTGGAGCATCATGTAAAAGCCTTCATAATATTTGACTGCCTGAAGTGACGGTTGGTGAGATCAGCAAGAATATTTTACCTAACACTTTGCATACTGTGATAGATGAATGGTCTGGTGTATTGAATAACTCTGAGAAAGTTTAGGGGTGGGCATTTTGAAATGGCCACCTCTAGCTTTCTCAGCAAGTAACATTTTCTAAATTTTTCATATCAATAAATGACTACTATGAACAATAGCAATTTTCTCTTTCTTTGTTGGTTACTTTTTGCAAAAAACTCTTAACAGTATTTATGGTAGTTATATTTATATAGCCTGTGTTTAGAATAATTATTTTTGCATGCATAATACTCCTATATTAATACACCAGAACAGTGGTGCGCAAACTATGGGGCAGGATAAATTAAAGGGATCGCCTCAATTTTTAAATAAAATTAGTTTTTGTGTACATGATAGCCAAATATCCTGTTCTTAAAATTACTTTTTCACTACTATACTTCCTACTCAAAGGAAGTCTGAGATACGAATGAGCCCTATTGCCATTCTTTATTTTTTAGGGTGGTTTCACGTGTGATGCAGTTGGCTTTCTTACTTATTGTCCTTGCGGATAGTACTCCTTAATTTACTCACTGGCTATGGACACACACAGAAACCAGCTGACTAGTGTGACTTCTCAGTATGTATCAATATTTCTCAGTGCTACTCAGTTACTGAACCGTAATCCCTCTAGCTCTTAATTCAAGCTTCCTACAGCAAAAATTTGTGTAATTGCCCCTAAGGCCAGAGTTACAAATATGCGGTGGCAGTAAATGACAAGTCTGTTGCACACATGCTTTATTCTGCTTTGTAATTTGGTGCTTTCACATCAGCTTGGATGTGTTTTTCATTCTTCTGCTACTTTTTATATCATTGTTGTTTTTAAGAAGAAAAATTAAAATTTTTATATATTTTACCATGGACAATTGGGTAATTAGAACAAAACAGTCAAGGAGTGAATACAGTAATGTTGCTACAGATACATCAGAAGCTGAAAGAGTAAGAAATGTATCATTCGAAAATTTGGACACTAATGTTATTTCAAAGGTAGTGCAACCACCAATTTCTGTTAGAGAGCCATCATATTCCAAATCAAAAACAATAGAAAATATTAAGAGGAATTTATGAAGTATGGCTTTACTTACGGAGTTGTTTATGATGAACAACGTCATTTGTACGTAATATGTTACGAAAAACTGGTTAACGAAAGCAAGCAATTAAATTAAAAAGACACTTGCATATGAAACATCCAGAGCTAATGAAAAAAACTGAATCCTTGTTCAAAAGACATGCCGACACCATACAAAGTCTGAAATCTTTCATGAAGAAACTCTGCAGTTCCTTGTAAAGCTTTAAGAGCATTGTTGGAACTTTCATATTTGAAATCGCATAGTATTGCTGAATCTCTTGTTCTCCCTGCTGCAATAAAAATGATTTCAATTATGCATGGAGAAAAGTACAGCAACGATTTAAATACCATTCCTTCATCCAGAGACAGTTATTGTGAACAACATAAAATTCAATTTATTAAATCGATTGAGAGAAAGTCCAATTTTTGCAATACAGTTAGATGAATTCACAGATATTTTTAAAACCCTGCTCAACTTATTGTATATATCAGATACTGCTATGAGGGAGATATTTTGGAGGATTTTCTATTTTGCAAAGCTTTGGAAAGAAGAACGATGGTAAAAAGATTTTTCGTGTTATAAATATTTTATTTCAAACAAATATTGCCTAAAGTGGAACAACTGCTTTGCGATTTGTATTGATGTTGTGGCTGCATTAACAGGATAAAATAAGGTTTAAAAGGCAAAGTAAAGGAAATTGCTCTAAATATAGTTTTGAATCATTGCAGTACATATGGAAGCATTAGTAGCAAAGGAAAGGCAAACTGATTTGCACGAAGTGTTAAAAGATACGATAAGTGTGATCAACTTTATTAAAAAGTAGAAGCTTAAATAACAGACTTTTCATAATGCTTTGTAATGAAATGCTTTTTATTTACAAAAGTGAGGTGGTTATTTAGTGGTAAAGTGTTGCAATGTCTTTTTGATCCCAAACATCAAGTTTTTTGTTGTTTTTATCGGATAAAAATCAGAAACTTGCACAATTGTTTATAAATCAAAAATGGCTTGGAAAACTTAGTTCCCTTGCTGATATATTTGAAAAACTTAATGATTTTAATTTAAGTCTTCAAGCACAGGGAACAATTATATTAATACTCAGTGATAAAATAGAAACTTTCAAAGGGAAGACCACCAAATACGGAGGATGCGGAAAGGTCTGGGAATGACCACCGCATATTCCCGGAGCAATATGGCCTTAGTTGCTAATGCTCCTAAAAACCAAATAACAAATAACAATTCAAAGGGAAGCTTAATCTTTGGAAAACTGAATTTGAGCGTAATAATACTGAAATATTCCCATGCTTTTGTTATAATATTGACATTTTACAATTTAGAGATATCATTGCCATCCACCTAACAATGCTAATTAAGAATTTTTCCAAATGATTTAATGTATCTCCAGAAAAAAAGTTTTATTGGATTCGCGATCCCTTTGCTTTTGATAGTTCTTGATGTCCCGAAATTATTTATTTATTTATTTGTTTGTCGAATTACCATTCAGCAAAAGGAAGGTCTTATCGACTGTCATCTGACGAAGCATTGTGCTCTTTTCAACTATTTAGGAAAATTTTTGTGTTCGAGACGAGTATCCAGAATTATTGAACATTGCTACCTTTTGGGTCTATATATTTATGAGGTTGGTTTCTCAAAATTAACAGCTATAAAAACAAAAAAGCATTCCAGACTTCATCCAGAGGATGACATGAGATTAGTAATTTCAAACATTGTGCCAAATATAGACCAAATATCCAGGCTCATCTTTCTCATTAATTGTTTTGTTTTGTAATGGTTCATTTTTATTGTTTTGTAATCTTAATTGAAGAATAAGAATTTTATTTGTTTTTTTTTACTCTATTCAATTAAAATATTAAACGATTATCTTAATGTGTAAATTAAAAAGGAAACAATTTTTTTTATTCCTTTCTCAGTATTCGAATAAAATTATCTACTCCATAATTTTTGAAGTGCAATTTTTCTTCTCTAAAAATCTGGTGACCCTACCTCGGGGTTTACATTGAGGAGCAGTGGTGAATTCAGGTTAGGGGCACCGGGGCATGTGTCCCCCCCTCTGTTGTTTTTCGGAAAATATACACCAATCGTTTAAATTCCCTTTAGCTACAAAAAAAATTATTGTTTCATTGTTAACGTAGGATTTTATCTATCTTTGCATTGTGGCTCAGCTATTTTCAATGGACTACAGTTGGCAACACTGATGCTAAAGTGATCGCCATTCTAGTGCACAAAATGGTGCTCCCCCTGTCATTTTTTTCTGGATCCGCCACTGTTGAGGGGTTGCGTTAATTTTATATTTAATACAGGGGGTTGCGAGTGAAATAAGTTTGCGCGCCACTGCACCAGAATTAAGGAAGGCCATTGAGCTTTTCTTATTATGATGGTGCTATGTATATATGTCTAAATATATCTGTTGCATTCTTCTGTTAACCCTTTTAAGGTGAATGGATTAATTACAACAAAGAGCCATATTCTCTGAAATGTTTCTTAGAACCCTATGATTGACTAAGGATAATACTCAGCTATAAAAAATTGTTATAATATGTGATTTAGCTGAGCTTTTCATTTTCCTAACGTAAAACTTTATTGCTTCTGACCTAAACTTCATACTTTACCTGAAAGATGGATTACATTTTAGAGGGATTGGAGAGTAAGATTTTGCATGGGAAAGTTTAAAAAATGCAGCAATTTTGTCACTTTACTATGGGTAAGTGAAAAGCTTTTACAATTCAACATTAGTCTGCTAGTAAGTGTTCAGAAATTTTTGGTTTGGTGGTGTTATTTCTTATATTCAATAGAATATGGTACCACTACCACCACAGAATGCATTCATTGGTGATAGCTAATAAGCAATCACTAATTGGTTAAGCAAATTAGCAATCATTAATTGGTTAAGCAAATTAGAAAATTAGCTAAATTAACTGGCGAATAATTTAATTTAACCTTTTATTATGGTAATTTTTATTAAAAAATAAAAATAGTAAATATATAACAATAGGTAATTTCTCTATTCCTGGCCATGGGTGCTGATTGACTAATGAATTGGGGTGTGTGTGATTTATCAGTCCTCTATTGCCTGTGAAAAAATTACAAAAGGCAATACACTGACACAGCAGACAGAAGGGTTTACAAGGGGGGGGACATGAAAGTAGCCAGTGTTTCTATAATAGGAATCTTAAATTAAAAATTCTTGGTGTACATCTTATCAGTTCACTCCATTTGGTCCTATTAATGAATCAGTTTTGTGAACTGTGGGGACCCAGAATTACTCAGCTGGTAGGCAATGTCTTAATGCCAGTATACAGTTAATAGGTAAATTGTTAACTTCAGGAATTATGCCACCTACAATATTAACCCCTGGGTCAGTGCATACAACCTTTTTTATTAGCAACATAAAGTAGCAGGTTTTTTTTATTTGTTTTTCTTAGTGGTGATTTGTCCAAAAAATTGATCTTGTAAAAGAACTACAGATATTGTAACTGTTTGTTTTGCAGTTTTATTAATAACACTATAGAATTCATCTTAAATTATTTTGCTATTATAATTTATTGTATGGTTTGTATATAGCATAATTATCTGTTTCATATAAATATACACTGTATTTATATAATTAATATAAAATTACGACAGACATGGTTTAGTTTTGCTAGATGAATTATTTGTTTTTGTTCATTTACCATATTTCCCCATGTATAAGACGCACCTTAATTTTGGGGCCCGAAATTTGAAAAAAAATGTATTACATAAAGTTATTGAACTCAAGTTTTATTCATCATCAAATTCATACAACTCCTCATCACTGCCAAAACTCCCATCCATTAACTTGTCCTCATCTGTCTATTGACGAATCACTGTCTTCATATATTGCCTTGTCCTCAGTTCCATCTATGGCATTTGAAATGCCACACTTAAATGACTTGACAACGATCTCAATCTTGATATTATCCCAGGATATTTTCATCCAGGTACAAACTTCTCCTATAGTTGGTTTCTTCACTCTTACTGCTGGTGTCAAATTGTCCCCAGAAGACTTCATCCATTCGTCTCTCATGGCAGCTTTGAAGGGTTTGTTAATGCTGACATCAAGTGGTTGGAGCTGGGATGTCAAACCTCCAGGTATGACGGCAAGTTTTGTTTTTTGCTCTGCAGCAATCTTCTTTGTGTTTTTTGTTATGTGTGCCCTGAACTGATCAAGCACCAATAGGGCAGGTTTGTGTAAGAGCCCACCTGGTCTCCTGCTCGAAACTTTCTCAAACCAGATCTTCATCCCATCCTGATCCATCCAACCCTTGTCATGAACATGGACAATCACTCCTCGAGGAATGTCTTCTTTAGGCATTGTTTTGCGTTTGAAAATCAGCATAGGAGGCAGCTTGGTTCCGTCGGCACAACAAGCTAGAACAACTGTATGATGGCTCTTTTCATGTCCACTTGTCTTCACAGTTACAGTTTTCACCCCCTTCTTATCAACAGTTCTGTTACTTGGGACACCAAATTGAAGGGGGACTTTGTCCATATTTGCAATCTGTCCCAACTCAAACTGATGTGTCTTCCGACATTGAATGACAAAACGATGAAATTCAAGGACCTTCTGCTCATAGCTTTCAGGCATCTTTTGGGCAAGTCTGGTGCATGTACGCATGCTTAGTCCATTCCGTTTCATGAACCTGAATCACCAATTGTGTCATCCTTTGAAATCAGTAACTTCTTTTTCATCAGCAATTCTTCTTGCCTAATGCTGAACCATCTTTGTGGACACAGGAATTCCATTGCCCTTTGCTCTTCAATCTATATCTTCAATTCCCTCTCTAAGTTAGGCCATTTTGCTGGCTTGCCTCTCATGGCCTTCTTCTGCCGTGGCATTTTCAGTAGGGTTTCTTCTTCCCGTAGCCAGTCTCGGATTGTTTTCTCAGTTGGAGGAGGACCAAACTTACGTTCAGCAGCATGATTTCCATTCACTTTTGCAAACTGGATCACTTTTAACTTGAATTCAGCACTGTACGAAAATCTTTTCTGAGCCATTTCTGGGCAGAACGTGGCAAAACTTAACCTAATATACCAGTAACAAGTGCGAAACAATGAGCACAAAGACAACAAGCGTGAAAAAGCGGGAAATGCAAGTCAAAACTACAACCACTGTATAAGACGCACCCAGTTTTTAGACCCCAAATTTTTCGAAAAAGGGTGCGTCTTATACATGGGGAAATACGGTATATGTGATTTTTACAAATGTACCTTATTTTGTAAACAGTGTTTATTTTTATTTTATTAGCTGTAGATAATGAATTACTGTGTAAGAAATGATCACAGTTATTAGTGATGTCTAAGAAATGCCAGAATACTATGGAGAATGGTGTGCTGGAAAATGGGCACCAAACTGATAAATCTGAAGATGATCCTTTTGCAAAAGAGAAGTTAAAAGAAAAATTAACTCCTCTCCAATATCAAGTCACTCAAGAAGGATGCACTGAAAGGTTTGCTGAAGCTTTTTTTGGGTGGATTAAGTTGTGTAATGTAATATTGTTATAGACTCTCTTGTATAGCTTTTTTACTGATTGTTTGTATTGGCTTATATGAAGCAAATGTTCTATAAAGTTTAATGCACAAATTGTCATCACAGATTATTCCATATATCATAATTTAACTGTATTACATAATTTTTAATTATGATGGATGGCTGTAGTGTATTATATATATAAATAGGATACATATAAATTAATGGGTGACATGGAAGCCTACAATAGATATAAGCTGATCTGTAACCAAGTCACAAAGCTGATTAGGCAGGCAAAGGCAGATTATAAAAAATCTTTGGCAAGGATGCAAAGAAAAACAGCAAAGAATTCTTTACATATGTAAACTCTAGAAGGAAGGGGATGAATCAGATTGGTCCACTGGATATCAATGGTTCAACTGTTGATGATCCTGCTCAGGTGGCTAACAAACTAAATGAGTATTTTGCCTCTACATTCACACATGAGGAGTTATTCAGGGAGGGGAATGCCAGAGGTGAACTAAACTCTGGCAGTGAGCTAGATGATTTTGTAATACCTGAGGGGAAAGGGGAAGAGAAATTGTTGAAGAAAAACATAAGGCACCTGGGTTGGATGGGATCGATCCAGTTAAATTAAAGGAGGCAGCAAAGGAAGTAAGCAAACCCTTAGCCATAATTATGAAAGCTTCCTTGGACTCAAGGGGAGGTACCCATGGACTGGAAATGTACAAATGTGACCCCAATTCACAAAGGAGGATCAAAGGGCGACATAAGTAATTATAGACCTGTTAGTTTAACTTCTATTCCAGGGAAATTAATGGAGGCACTGGTTAAAGAAGCATTGCAGGATCATCTAGACAAGACTTCGGTTATAGCTCAGACACAGCATGGGTTTTTTAAGGGGAAGTCTTGTCTGACCAATTTGATTGGATACTATGATGTGGTCACAAAGCAACTGGATGCAAAGAATAACATTGATATCATATATTTGGATCTTAGAAAAGCCTCTGATACTGTTGCACATGGAAGACTGCTGCACAAATTGGAGCAGTGTGGCATTGGAGGCAAATTGCTGCTATAGATTAAGGGATGGTTGAGTGGGAGAAGACAGAGATTGATAATCAATGGACACTGCTGTTTGTGAACTAATGTTATTAGTGGAGTCCCCTAGGGTTTAGCGTTGGGTCCATTGTTGTTTTCTGTATTTATAAATGATATTGATGATGGCATATCAGGCTTAATGTCCAAGTTTGCAGATGATGCAAAGGTTGGCAGGGCTGTTAATGACACTAATGACAGTACGCTGCTGCAACAGGATCTAGAAATGTTGAGCAGATGGGCTGAGGGGTGGAAAATGAAGTTTAACATTGAAAAATGTAAAGTATTATATATGGGAAGCAGTAACCCCCAGAGTAACATATAAACTGTGTGGTACTATACTGACAGTGGTAGAGAACGAAAAGGACCTGGGGGTAATTGTGCAGGCAGATATGAAGTTTTCTGAGCAGTGCAGATGGTCTGCAAGGGTAGCCCATGGTGTCTTGTCAATGTTATATAGGAATTTTTCTAGCAGGGATAAGGAGGTGATTATCCCCTTGTATAAGGCAATGGTCAGGCCACACCTTGAGTACTGTATACAGGTCTGGAGGCCTCATTTTAAGAAGGATGTAGAGCTGTTGGAACAAGTACAGAGAAGGGTAACAAGATTAGTGAATAGAACAAAGGGTTGCTCTTAGGAAGAAAGGCTTAAGTTTTGCAGATTAGTGTTTGGAAACTAGGCACCTGCGAGGTGATCTGATTGAGGTGAAAAAGCCTTGAATGGTTTGAGCATGATCAGTGCTGATGCTCTTGCTCAGAATAATCACCTGAGAGGGCATAAATTCAAATTGAGGAAAGACAGATGTAGGATATATGTGTGGAAGTTTGCCTTTAGCTAGCAGGTAGTTGATTGATGGAACAGACTTCTGTCTTTTGTTGTGGAAGTTGATAGCCTAAATAAATTTAAGGCTGAGCTGGACAGATATTTGGAATGAATGGAGGGGTGAAATTGGAGTGGGTTTTTTTTTTTTTTTTTTGGCTGATGCCGCATAAGCTTGCTTTTTTGCATCATATGCCTCTACTATTGCTAATATCTTGAATAATACCACTAAACAGTATTCATATGACATTAAGATAGCGCAATATACAGGGTGTTTCAGTTAAACGTTTCAGAACTTCTAAGAGGGGTAGGGTACATCCTGACAACTCGAAATCATATAGCAATGTGGGGTCGGAAATGCTTTCCTGAAGCGGTGTTGAACACAGAAGCACCATTAAAAGAAAAGAGACCGTAAGTGAGAAATCGTTTTAATAATACATGAAAAGAAGCAAAAGGTACATGGATTAAAGTAAGTGTTCGAAGTTTCTTCAACCTTGTATTTCTTTCGCACAGTGGTACCTTGGAAAATGTGCTACAAATCCCCTTTTTCCTGCTGAAGTGTTGTTTTCCGATGAGGCATCCTTCACAAGGGAAGGAATTTTCAACACGCATAACGACCATATCTGGGCGGTCGAGAACCCGCATGCAATACGACGTCGTGCAGCACAGATTCGATTTTCGGTCAATGTATGGGCCGGTATTATGGGAGATCACCTCATCGGACCTTACCTGTTACCGTGTCGTCTAACCGGACCTATCTACTTGATCTTTCTGCAGCAAGTATTGCCACAACTTTTGAGAGATGAACAGATTTCTGCATCGATGCAACAGACAATGTGGTTCCAACACGATGGAGCACCTGCCCATTATAGCGGAGATGTTCGTAACTACCTGGATGTCACATTTGGTCAACAGTGGATAGGACGTGGTGGTCCCGTGCGTTGGCCTGCTCGGTCACCCGACCTATCATGTCTTGATTTTTATTTCTGGGGTCATATGAAATCGCTAGTTTATGACACCCCTGTTGACAATGCTGAGGAGCTGGTTGCAAGAATCGCAGTAGCTGCCGAAGAAATTCGCCTGGAGTATTCCAGAATGTTCGGATGTCCATGCGTCGGAGATGTGAGGCGTGCATTGTAGCCCGTGGAAGAAACTTCGAACACTTACTTTAATCCATGTACCTTTTGCTTCTTTTCATGTATTATTAAAACGATTTCTCACTTACGGTCTCTTTTCTATTTATGGTGCTTCTGTGTACAACACCGCTTCAGGAAAGCATTTCCGACCCCACATTGCTATATGATTTCGAGTTGTCAGGATGTACCCTACCCCTCTTAGAAGTTCTGAAACGTTTAACTGAAACACCCTGTATTTATTTCATGAAATAGAAGGCACCATTTATTTATATGTTCGGATTGACTATCAGTTCTTTTTTTTATGATTTATTCTTGTTAAGGTGCAGTGATTCAGGTACTTGCTTATGTTAATGCCAGTATGAATAATACTGTTAATTTTAGCACTTTTAGAGATTAGTCAGTTATGGTACCAGAGTATGTTAGAAATATTAAATGGATCGTAGCTACGAGCTCTCTGGATTTACAATGGAGAAGCATCTTTTTACTCAATTTGACCCCCCCTCTCCATCTCACTATTTTAATACAGTTTGTTTGAAAGAGTTTCTTCATTTTTTTTATGGAAATAGGTTTTCTTCTGTCTTTTCTTTCCATAAAAAATTGTAAAACCATATTAGAATTAGGTTTTTAAAATACTGTGAAATTCTGCTTGTTTTCATCAACAAATTGTCTGTTAGGTACTAATCTACATTGCAAAATAGAAATGTTGGATGATAGTCTTGTTCTCTGTACCATGTGATCATTTCATTGTAATTTATGTCTTTTAGTAAGATGAAAAAGAAATGACTCGGTGTTTCAGAAGACGCACTTAAGATTTTCCATGTATTGTGAAATATGAAAAATGTAATATGTTGGCCTTTGTTTACTGTATGTAGATATGCTTTTTAATTTCAAAAAGAAGGAAATGATTTCAACAATTTCATCTGATGCATCTGAAGTAAAAAATGATTTTGAAGCATGTGCACACATGTTAGCTGTCTTTTGGTTAAATGGGTAGCTAGATTGGTAGAATAGTGACAACCTTGATAAGTCTTTAAAAAAAGAAGTTAGAAGTGGTAAGAGTCATATGAGTACTTTACAAAGTTGCCAAATTGGAAAAAGACTATGAGAAATGACTAGCAACTGGCACTGACTCTTGTTTAAATTCACTTCATGATCGAAAAGTTACAAACAAAGACAAATTGAACTCAAGAAAAAGAACTTCTTGAGAAAGCAGTCCTAAACAGGTCACACAAGCTGATCACTGTTAGGCATGTTATCCTTACTCATTTAGAACATCTGTTCATGTTCCTCTTTTCTGGCTTAAAAAAAGCGTTTTTCTGGTTTCTTTTACATGTTATGCCAACATTTGAAAATCCAAACATAGCTGTTTAATTCAGTGTACCTCACATCCAGGTATTCAAGTCATTATTCCTAGATATTTTGAAGAATATTATGTGCAAATTTATCATACTGTCTCATACCAACAGTTTTTAAATCTTCCACTTCCATTTTGGAAGTTGATTGATTTAACAGATTAAACCAGAAGATTGATTCTGACTTAGTCATGGGCATTTCTTCTGCCAAGGTCATGGAGACTAAAACAAGAGGCAAAGATTCTCTTCTTTTGTTCAATGAGAAAGTGCTTTATTGCTGCATGTGACTTCATGGTGCACAGGCTACTATTGAAAAACGTTCTTATAAATGCTGAGGTAGCACAATTTCATCAGTTGGTAGTGCATTATTTTCAAATCTAAAATTTTTTGCGAACAAGTTTTCATTACTCTTGGTGTTAAAAATAAAGAAATTGATCAGTTCTGTCTGTTTTAATTTCACAACAGCATTTGGTAGGTAACCAAATGCTGTTGTGAAAGAAAGTATTGATGTACACTGGTCCTTGGTTGTGGAACTGAAAAGTACGTGAGAAAGCTTGAAATATAACAAATTATCCCAAATGTCCACTAACTGCAACAGGATCTAGAAACGTTGGGCAAATGGGCTGAGAAGTGGCAACTGAAATTTAACATTTACAAATGCAAAGTACTGCATATGGGTAGAAGTAATCCCAAAGAAACAAACCAACTTAGGGTGGTAGAAAATGAAAAAACCTGGGAGTAATTGTGCAGTTAGATATGAAGTTTTCTGAGCACTGCAGACAGCTTGCCGGAGCAGGTCATGGGGTATTGTCAATGATATACAGGAATTTTTCTAGTAGGGAAAAAGAGGTGACTATCTCTTTGTATAAGGCAGTGGTCAGGCCATGCCTTGAGTACTGTGTACAGGTCTGGAGGCCTCATTTTGGGAAGGATGTCGAGTTGCTTAAGCGAGTAAAAAGAAGGGCAACAAGATTGGTAATTTTGCTAGTAGAGAAAAGGAGGTGATTATCCCTTTGCATAAGGCAGTGGTCAGGCCATGCCTTGAGTACTGTGTGCAGGTCTGGAGGCATCATTTTAGGAAGGATGTAGAGTTGCTTGAGTGAGTACAGAAAAGGGCAACAAGATTGGTGAGGGGAATGAAGGGGGTCCTCTTATAAGAAAGGCTTAAGTTCTGCAAATTGCAGTGACTGGAGTCTAGGCACCTGCGAGGCGATCTGATTGAGAAAATGGATATGTATAAGGCGTAGAACGGGTTGAGCAGGCATTAATTCCGATGAGATTCTTCCTCTTGCTCAGATTAATAATCTGAGGAGACATAAATTCAAATTGAGGAAAAACAGTTGTAGTTGAAATTTCCCTTTAGCTAGCTGGTAGTTGATTGCTGTAATAAACTTCCATTTGTCGTTGTGGAAGTTGATAGCTTAAATAAATTCAAGGAGGAACTAGACAAATGTTTAGAGGGAATGGATGTGTGAAATTGGCGCTGCTTTTTTTTTTTTTTTGACTGATGCTACATATGCTTGCTTTCTTGCATCACATGCCTCTTCTACTACTACTGCTACTCTCTCTTTCTTTTTCCTTTTCTTTTCTTTTTTTTTTTTTTTCTTACAGTATAGGTGGTCATTGTAAATAAAAATATAAATAAATCTGCAGCCTAAGCCCAAAAATCAAAACAGTTTATAAGTACTCTATATTGTTTTAAAATTAAAAACTTAGTAAAAACTGACTTCTCTTACACAGATTCCTTCCATCTCTAACACATGCTCTGCTTACATTTAACACTTTCACTGCTGATGCTGCCATATGGTGTTCTCTGGTTTTCAATTGTGCCATGCACAAGATGCTAGTTGGTGCTTTCTGTACAATCATTGATTAATGTGAATGTGTCAATTCTGCTGTAGTTGGGGATGAATTTTTTTTTTTTTTTTTGTCAGTTACTTGACAGAAGCCACCATTTGGCAGCCTCAAGTTTCTTGTTGTCAGGATTGGGCTGAACCATTAAGATACTGAGAAAAAATCTCATCTCAGAGCTCCTTGGTCTCTGGTTCTTCCTAAAATCATCGGTATACTTAGTAATCAATCTAAACAAATTTCTTATTTTCTGTGAAATTTTTTCTCCTAGCATGACCCTGCTACTAATCTGCAGACTGTCAAATAGCTCACATTTCTTGTTACTAATTGAGTGTGAACTGGAACAGAAAAATATAGTGTTGAATCTTTTTATAAGGGGGGATGGAATAATCGCTTATATATTTCATCATCATCAGCCATTTTCAATCCACTGCAGGATGAAGGCCTCTCCAGCAACTTTCCAGTTCCTTCTGTTTTGAGCACTGGCCATCCATTTACTACCCAAAAACTCATGAATTTCATCTATCCATCTCCGCCTTTGTTTTCCAGGTTTTCTTCTAGCTCCTCTTGGGTACCATTCTGTTATTTTCTTAGTCCATCTGTCATCATGTCTTCGAGCTATGTGTCCTGCCCAAGACCATTTTAGTTCTTTAGTTTTGATAAGAATGTCCTTTACTTGAGTTTGCTGCCTAATCCATCTGTTTCTCTTCTTATCTAACAGTCTGATTCCCAATATAATTTGTTCCATTTTCGCTGTGTAGTTCTCAGCTTCTCTTCCATTCTTTTGGTGAGTGCTCAAGTTTCACTTCCATAAGTCACGGTGGGGAGTATACATTGATTCATTATTTTACGTTTCAGACAAACTGGGATATTGATCTCCAGTATGTGACTATATTTCCTGAATACTATCTATCCAAAATTTATTCTTCTCTTGACTTCCAGCCATTTATCGTACAGCTAATAACATGTCCCAGATAAGTGTATGACTCCACCTTTTCAAATTACTGCTCCTTCAATCATTATTTCCCTTTCTGTGGCATACTTGTTCATTATTACTTTTGTTTTAGCCATATTCATCTTTAGTCCAAAATCCTTACTAATTGTGCATAACTGATTTAAGATTTTCCTCTAATTCTTTGGGATCGTGGCTTATGACCACAATGTCATCTGCAAATCATAAATGGTTTAGGTTGACTCCTTTCTGCGACCAGTCTAATCTTCTGAAAGCTTCCTCAAGGGCAGCAGTAAACAGCTTCAGAGATATTGTGTCTCCTTGTCGAACTCCTTTCTCGATTTTAAATTTGCTACTGTCTTTGTCTAGTCTAATAAAGGAGGTAGCATTCTCATATATTTTCTTCAAAAGCATAATATGTGGGGTATCTATGCCTTGTCTTTCCAGTGTGCCCTAAACATTGCCTTATGCTGTATGGAGTCAAATGCCTTTTCATAATCCACAAATGCCAGGCATAATGGTGTTTTATATTCATTTGCCTTCTCCATTAGCTGTGACATTACGTGAAGGTGATCTATAGTTGAGAATCCTGTCCTAAAGCCAGCTTTCTCTTTCGGTTGATTCTCATCAAGTATTCTTTTTAATCTGTTAGTAATGACCCTTGTGAACAACTTGTAGATGTGGGATAACAAGCTAATTGTCTATAATTTCCAATTTCTGATTTATCTCCTTTCTTATGCTGCAAAACTATGATTGCATTATTCCACTCCTTAGGCATCACACCTTTTCTAATGCACTTTGTGAAGAGCCTTGCCAGTTTTTGTGTTATGTCTCTTCCTCCCAATTTTAACAACTCTACAGTAACTTCATCTTCCCCTGGAGCTTTCTGATTCTTCATTTTCTTCAATGCATGTTCTACCTCATCAGGAAGAATATCTGCTATGTTGTATGTGTTGCTAATTTGCAATCATCTTCCCCACTGCTGGCATCATTCCCTCGCTCCTTGTATAATTCTCTATAGTAGTCTTCTGCTATTTGAATTATGCCTTCTCTGCTGTTTATAAGTACACCATCGCTATTCTTCAGTTTCAGTATCATTTGTCTTTCTGTATTACTGCTCATGGCTGCTGATTTCAATCCTTTGTTTTCCCTTAATGCTTGTTCTACTTTTCTTGTGTTAAATCTTCTTATGTCCTCTCTGAGTCTCTTTCTAATGGCTTTGCATAACTCAGTATACTCAATTTTCTCCCTGTTAGTGTTTTTCTTGCTCTTCATTTGTCGTCTTTGGTTCATCATGACAAGTGTTTCTTGACTAATTTTTTCTTCTTTGGATTTCTGTTTCCCTATAGGTTTCTTGGGCTTTATCACTTTCAGAAAGTTGTAATATTCCTCGTTGATATCTTGGTCCTGAGCAGTCTGCAGAAGCTCAAACTTGTTCTTAAGTTCCAGTACATACTGCTTTTTCTCCTCCTCTGTTATCTCAGAGACCTTTGTATTATTTACTTGAGTCAGTTTTTCCTTTCCTACATCTATATCAAGTGTACATCTTACCATTCTGTGATCACTTCCAACATTTACCTTATTCAGGACGGTAACATCATTCACAATATATCTTCTGTTAGTGAGGATGAAGTCGATTTCATTAGTTGTTAATCCATTTGGACTCTTCCATGTCCACTTTCTGTTCACCCTTTTCTTGAAAAAAGTGTTCATTACTGACAATCCTTGAGATTCTGCAAATTCCACAAGTCTTTCGCCTCTTTCATTTCTTTCACCAATTCCAAAATTTCCTATAGTTCCTCTTTCTGTGCTGTTTTGTCTTTTTCCAACCTTAGCATTGAAGTCCCCCATAATAATAGTATAGTGGTTTTTCTACTCATCTAGAAGACTCTCAATTTCGGTGTACATTTCTTCAACCTCTTCATCATCATGGGTCGATGTTGGTGCATAAATCATTATAACCTTTAGCTTGTACCTCTTAGAAATCTTGAGTATTAGTCTTGACACCCTTGGTGATGTACTTTTGAATTCTAAAATGTTGTTTTTTAAATCTTTATGGACCAGAAATCCAACTCCACCTTTACTCCTTTCTCTGTTTCGATTGGTGTACAGCAGATTTCCACTTGATAAACTTATAAGTGATTAATTTCTTCTTGTTTCAGCCAAACCAATGATATTCCAATTCACATTTTCTAATTCCTTTTCCAGCTCTAATATCCTGTCTTCACCGATGAGTGATCTTACGTTGTAACAGGCCAAGTTCAGTTTCCGTGCATGACAGCCTTATATATTTACTCGCATCCAAAAAGAAATCTTGTACATTATATATTTTTTAATTTCTTAGGAGAAACTGCTATTCTACTGGTAGTCCTCTAGTGCAGTGGTCCCGAAGCTAAGATCTACGGACCCTTTCAAAAATCAAAAAAAGTTTGTGGACCCCTGTATACAGTGGCAGACAAAAAACTGCATCACTTGGGAATTTTGCAAATAATGTGTTATGCTACATTGTGGGTTGCAGAAATGTTTGAAATGCATTTGTTAGATGCAATATGTATCTCTGTGAATGAAATCCAATAAAAAGACTGATGCCTAAATGTTATAAATATCTTCCCAAAGGGTAAAATGCGTAATTAATGGATATTTGAGAAATGATGCAAATAGCAATCACGACAACCAAACATACATTCTATTGCATTTACAAACTGAAATGAAAACTGAAGTTTGCGTGATAGTATTATGTACTGTAAATCAGCAAAAATAAGTCCTCAATATTTTGTTGTTCCTCCTAGAGCTGCAATTACAGCTTTGTAAAGATCTGACATAGTGTTAATCAACTTCTGGATATACGGTTATCCAATTTCGTGGTACCACACCCTTACAATGCTCTCCTACAACTGAATCTTACTTGTTGGCTTCTTATGAACAGTTTTAGATGACATTATGTACCAGCAATTTTTAATAGGGTTCAAATCTATAGACTGTTGCCGGGCCAGTCCAACACTAATGCCAGCATTTCGGAGGTATGACTGCACCTTAATGGAGAAAGATGAGGGAAAACATTGGTGTAAGTATGTTTTAAGCCTTATGAGACAAGACAAACTCATCATTAAATCTAAAGAGCATAAAACTTACATGCTGTGTGGCAAGGTGCTGAGTCCTGTTGAAAAATGCAGTTTTGGACGTCCGTGTGGTGATCCCTAATAACGGGTTTCAGGCACTCCTGCAAGATAGCAGTGTAGGTTTCTGCATTCACTGTTCCATTAATAAACTTAATTTGCCTCACCCCTTTGCTTGTTATGCATCCCCAGACCATCTTACTGGTGGGGAATCTTACAATTGGTGTTATGCAGTCAGGATGGCACGCCTCCGATTTTCGTCTTTTGACGTATCGCTTCCCATCTGAGCTATGCAGGTTGAATTTCAATTTGTCAGAAAAGATGGTGTTCCATTGGTCTTTTGTCTACGAAACATGTTTTAGCCCAAGCAAGTCGCTTCTTCCTCGTTTGTTGGGTCAACAAATGCTTCTTCTTGGGCCGATAGGCATGCAGACCACATTCCGAAAGCCGTGGATAGTTGGTGCACTTGTTTCAACACCAGAGGCTATCTTAAAGTCCAGTTTTAGATCAGGAGCAGTAGCATGGCAATCACGAAGGCATAGCTGTTTCAAATATCGATCTTGGGAAGGCATAGTCACTGTCTTACAGCCTGATCCAGGTCTTCTCTTCACATCACCGGTTTCACACTTTAATTTCAGCACCTGGGATACTGTTGACTGGTGTTCTGTCCCCTTCCTGGGACTGAGCAACAGCTACACTTTTTTTTCTTGGTGTCAAGTGAACATATGTAGCCATGCTTATACCTCTTGAAAACAAGATACTAATGAGCGTGTATACCCTTCCATCACCGTATTTATAGAAATGGCTGATGTAATATCTTGCAATTATGTCTGATGCAGTAGAAGCGTTATCAGACGCAATACGTTTGCTTTACGACAAACAATATGACTGTAATCAAACAATATCTTATACGTTTCACTACAAATGTTAATTTTTTTAAGGTGATGCAGTTTTTTTTTTCCCGCCACTGTATATATATGCATGTGTTTCTATGTGTGTGTATATATGTATGAACATGGTTTTCTGAAAAGAAAATTTAAAGTTTTATGTTTAAAACAACTCATTTTATTCTTATATTTTACATAAATATATACTAATAACTTTATCATCAATTTGCTGTACTTAAAATGAATAAATTGACCAGTTACAGAGGTTCCATGAACCCCAGTTTGGGAAACGCTGCTCTAGTGCATGATATAGCATTATGAGCTACATCACAGCTTATCCACATAATGCTGTCCTGGAGAGATTGTGTAAGGCTTACCACGTAAAATTTCTCGCAGCATGGTCTGTGCTCATCAACAGGATTATGTTTGTTTCTACAAGGATAAGATAACTTAAGTAGAAGGGATATTTGCTGATGATATTGAAAAGGGTTAGAAAAATACCTGCTGATGGTGTTCCATTGGTCAATGGAAAATCCTGAGGCAATGCACAGACTAATAGATTAATAGCAGCTGCAGGCAGAGATGAAAGTGATTCTTGCCCTGTTTCCAAATAGGAGATTTCAAGACTTGCTGGGGCCCTCACGGAACAAGCAAATACATGTTTATATTTGCTTGTATGAGGGCCCCAGCAGTTAGGTTTACTAAAAGTATAAACAGCTGCAATATTTGCATATACACTTGCATGTACTTTAATGCTAGGAGCATATAGTAAATAAATTTGAAGTACTGATCAAGTCATCAAATGTTGACATTGTAGGGCTCTCAGAGACATGATGTCCCTCAATTATAAGGGATCCAGAATTTAAATATGAAGAGTGCAATGTATACAGAGAGGAGGAGGGGGGGTTCTCTTAGTTAAATAAAATCAAGGGTAGTGCATCTACTGGACATGGGTGGTCAGTGCAACATTGTCGGTTTGGTGTGACATAAGCACTGGGGGAAAAAACGAGATTAGTAGTATGTTATAGGCCTAATGATTGTGATGAGTATAATGAACTGTATAGACATATAGATTGGGCCACTAAATCAATGTCTTATATTGGGAGACTTCAACTTCCCAGATATTGACTGGACCCTGTGGATTGGTCACTCACACAGTGGCAAGACTTTTGTAGATTTATTTGAATGATTGTTTTCTACGCCGGCTTGTTAGAGAGGCAACAAGAGAAAGCAGTACTCTTGATCTGATTATCAGTAATGACCTTTTTAAGAATCTGCAAATAAAAGTCCCACTAGGTGGCAGTGAATGCGGTGTATTGATGTGGGATTTACTTAAAGATGTAACTACTGTCAAAGGAAAAGCAAAGGGCTTTTGTTTTCATAAAGGTGACTGCAATGGTCTCAGACAGTTTTTAAATTCTCTGCAGTTGGATGAACTGATGATGTTACCAACAGCAAATTCTGAATGTGAAGCATTCAGGGATTCACTTATAGAAGCTACTAGGCTTTTTATTCCAACTAAGCTATACTGTTTTCAAGGCCTAGGGTGCCTCTGTAGCCAGGTGGGCAGGAGCAGCAGTGTGTAGCACACGCTTCTTGATTAGACCGGAGTTCAAGCCCGTGACCACCGCATATCCCCGGAGCAATATGGCCTTAGTTGCTAATGCTCCTAAAAACCAAATAACAACAAAAAGACCTAGACCAGTGGGGCATGACCCCTAGAGTGGTCGCAGGATAAATTAAAGGGGTTGTGGCAATTTTTAAATAAAATTAGTTATTGTGTACATAAAAGCTAAGAAACCTGTTATTAAGATTACTTTTTCAGTAATGAAGGTGTAGAGACCTTACTACTCGAATGAACCCTATTGCCACTCTATTTTTTAGGGTGGTTTCACGTGGGATGCAGGTGACTTTCTTACTTATTGTCCATGTGGATAATTCACCTTAATTTGCTCACTGGCTATGGACACACAGAAAGCAGCTGACTAGTGTGACTTCTCAGTATATATTAATACTTCTCAGTACTACTCAGTTGCTGGACTGTAATCTCCTCATCTCTTAATTCATGCTTCCTACGGCAAAAATTTCTGAAATTGCCTAAAGGCCAGAGGTGCGAATAATGTGGTGGCATTAAATAGCAAGTGTGTTGCACGCATGCTTCATAATTTGGTGCTTTCATGTCAACTTGGATGTGTTTTCATTCTTCTGCTACTTTTTTAAGAATGAAAAAAAAATATATTTTTATGTATTTTACCATGGACAATTGGGTAATCAGAACAAGTTGATGAATGACGACAATAATGTTGTTACAGATACTTCAGAAGCTGAAAGGGTAAGAAATGTATCATGTGAAAATTTGGACACTAACATTATTTCAAGTGTAGTGCAACCACCAATTTCTGGTAGAGAGCCATCATATTCCAAATCAAAAAGAATGAAAAAGAATAGAATATATCAAGAAGAATTTATGAAGTACGGCTTTACTTACTGTTGTTGATGATGAGCAAAGTCCTTTGTGCGTAATCTGTTATAAAAAACTGGCTAAAGAAAGCATGAAATCTATTAAATGTGAAAGACACTTGCATACAAACATTCAAAGCTAATGGAAAATACTGAATCCTTTTCAAAAGACACGCCGATGCCACACAAGGTCTAAAATCTTTCATAAAGAAATATACAGCAGTTCTTTGTAAAGCTTTAAGAGCATTGTTGGAAGTTTCATATTTAATAGAAAAAATTAGAAATCACATACTATTGCTGAATCTCTTATTCTTCCTGCTGCTGTAAAAATGACTTCAATTATGCATGGAGAAAAGTACAGCAACGATTTAAATACCATTCCTCTATCCAGCAACACCACAGTCTCACAGCGTATAACAGTTATCGCGGACAACATAAAATTCAGTTTATTAAATCGATTGAGAGAAAGTCCAATTTTTGCAATACAGTTAAATGAATTCAAAAATATTTAAGACCTTGCTCAACTTATTGTATATGTCAGATACTGCTATAAGGGAGATATTTTAGAGAATTTTCTATTTTGCAAAGCTTTGGCAGGGAGAACGATGGCGAAGTTTTTTCATGTTATAAATATTTTCTTTCAAACAAATAATCTAACGCAGAACAACTGCTTTGCAAATTATACCAATGTGTGGCTGCATTAACAGGATAAAATAAAGGTGTAAAGTGCAAAGTAAAGGAAATTGCTCCAAATACAGTTTTGAATCATTGCATTATACAGTACACAGGGAAGATTGGTAGCAAAGGAAATGCAAACTGATTTGCATGAAGTTTTGAAATATGCGATAAGTGTGATCAACTTTATTAAAAAATAAAAGCTTAAATAGCAGACTTTTCACAATGCTTTTGTAATGAAATACTTCTTTTATTATATGAAAGTGAGGTGATTGTCCAGTGGTATAGTGTTGCGATGTCTTTTTGACCCCAAACATGAAGTTTTATTGTTTTTATGAGATAAAAATGAGAACCTTGCTCAATTGTTTACAAATCAAAAATGGCTCGGAAAATTTAGTTCCCTTGCTGATATATTTGAAAAACTTAATGATTTAAATTTAAGGCTTTCAAGGACGGAACAAATATATTAATATTCAGTGATAAAATAGAAACTGTCAAAGGGAAGCTTAATCTTTGGAAAACTGAATTTGAGCATAATAATACTGAAAATGTTCTCATGCTCTTCTGATTTTGTTATAATACTGACATTTTACTATTTAGGGATATCATTTGTACCCACCTAACAATGCTAATTAAGAATTTTTCCAAATGATTTAATGTATCTCCAGAAAAAAAGTTGTATTGGATTCGTGATCCCTTTGCTTTTGAAATTTCTTCATGCCCCGAAATTACCATTGAGCAAAAGGAAGATCTCATCGACCTGTCGCTGATCAAGCATTACATGCTCCTTTTAAGACTAATTGGACAAATTTTTTCTTTCTTTTAGAGATCAGTATCCACAATTATCGAAAATGGTGATATGAAGATAGCTACCTTTTGCTTCTACATATTTATGTGAGGTTAGTTTCCCAAAATTAACAGTTATAAAAACAAAAAAGCGTTCCGGACTTGATCCAGAATATGACACGAGATTAGTAATTTCAAACATTGCGGAAAATATGGACCAAATATTATCGGTTATCTAGGCTCATCCTTCTCATTAATTAATTGCTTTGTTTTGTAATTGTTCATTTTTATTGTTTTGTAATCTTAATTAAAGAATAAGAATTTGATTTGTTGTTTTTGCTATATTCAATTAAAATATTAAACAATTATTTTAATGTGTAAATTAAAAAGGAAACAAATTTTTTTATTCCTTTCTTAGTACTCGAATAAAATTTTCTACTATATAATTTATAAAATGCCATTTTTCTTCTCTAAAAATCTGGTTATCCTACCTCGGGGTTTACATTGGGGGGGGGGGTGTCAATTTTATATTGAAATGCACCACTGGCGTTTCAATATAACCTAAGTTGATGTCAGATGAACTGGGATATGGCAGAGAACAAAAATGCATGGGATGCATAAAAATTATCAGGTGATACATATGCCTACAGTAGATACAAACTGGTGTGCAATCAAGTCACAAAAAGAAGTTAGCCAAGCTAAGGCAGATTACAAGAAGTCTCTGACAAAGAATGCAACGAAAAGCAACAAAGACTTTGTTTATGTAAACACTGGAAGGAAGGATACGAATCAGATTGGTCCATTAGATATGAATGATTTAACTGTTGATGATCCTGCTGAGGTTGCTGTCAAACTGAATAGGTATATTGCATCTTCATTCACACAGGAGCAATTTTTTTAGGGATGGGGTGCCAGAAGTATGTCAAATTTTAACACAGGGAGCTAAATGATTTTGTGATAACCAAGAGGAGAGTGTAGGACAAATTGTTGAAGCTAAATGTAAAAAGGCCTTGGGTAGAAGGGATATATCCAATTATATTAAAGGAGACAGCAAAAGTGGTAAGTAACCCTTTTAGCTGTGATTATGAAAGCATCGTTGGTTTCTTGGGGGGAGTCCCTGTGGAGATGTATGAATCTATTCCTAATTCGCAAAGGAGATAAGAGGGTGGCACAAATAATTATAGACTTTTTCAAGGAAAATGATGGAGTCACTGGTTAAAGAAGTAATGTATGGCGATGTAGACAGGAATGCAGTTAAACTGCAGTAACAATATGGATTTGTTAAGGGATGAACTTGTCTGACCAATCTGATTGGATTCTATGACAGTAACAAAGGAACTGGATGAGTAAAGCTTTTGGTACTGTTTCAGATAAGGCTGCTGTGTAAATTGAGGCAGTGTGGCATTAATGGCAAATTACTGCTATGAATAAAGGGGTTGTTAAGTGGGAGAGGGCAGACTGATTATCTGATTATGGTTAGGAAGGCATTTCCCACTTTAGAAGGACACCGCTCTTCTTGAACTAATGTTATTAGTTGAGTCCCCAGGATTCGGTGCTGGGCCCATTGTTGTTTTTTGTATTTATTAATGAAATTGAAGAAGTCATATCATGCTTAATGTCTAAGTTTGCAGATGATATGAAGCTTGGCATGGTGGTTAATCACACTAATCAGAGTATACAACTGCAACAAGATCTAGACAAATTAGATAGATGGACTGAGAAGTGGCAACTGAAGTTGAATATTGATAAATTCTGGTTACTCCATATGGACGGCAATAATCCTAGATTAATGTGCCAACTGTGTAGTACCACACTCAGGGTAGTAGAGAACGAAAAGATCTCGGGGTAATTGTTCAGTCAGTGAAGTTCCCTGAGCAGTGCAGAGAGGTTGCCAAGACAGCTCATGGGGTTTTGTCAATGATGTACTGGAATTTTGTTAGCTGGTATGAGGAAATGATTATCCCTTTGTATAAGGCTGTGGTCATGCTATATCATGAGTACTGTGTACAGCTCTGGAGGTCTCATTTTAGGAAGGATATAGATTTTTTGTAATGGGTGCAGAGATTAATGAAAGGAATAAAAGGGCACAAATTGCACATCCTTTTATTCCTTTCAATTGACTCTTACTGGGGAAGTGGCGCATTATAGCCTTAGATGCTAATGCGCCATAAAACCCTAAAACAAACAAACAAACTTACTGGGGAAGTAAGAGTCAATTGTACTCTTATGGGGAAGTCTTCAATTCTGCAAACTTCAGTGCCTTGGACTAGGCACCTGTGAAGAGATCTGATTGGGGTGTTTAAAGCTTTGAATGAATTGCATAATCTCACTGATCCAAACTTTGTGATGGAATTCTTTCTCTTGCCCAGATTACATACATGAGGGGACATAAATTCAAACTGAGGGTGGATGGCTGTAGGGTAGATGTATGGACATTAGCCTTCAGCAAACAGATGGTTGCTCATTGGAACAAACTCCCATTTGGTTATGTCGAGATGGGTAGTTTGAATAAATTGAAGAAAGCACTAGACAAACTGTCAGAAGAGATGGACAGGTGAATGGGGAGTGTTAGCTCCTTTTTTTTTTTTTTTTTTGTTGATGCTATATTTATGCTTGCTTTCCTACATCTTTGTAACTATTAATACTAATAATATAGGGTGGTTAGGAAGGCATTTCCCACTTTTAAAAATTAATAACTCAAACACCATAGGTTGTAAAAGAATGCAAGTAGAACCAGTGGGTACAGTAACTAAATGAATTTTAATACGGTTAAGAAGCTTTTGGGGTAACGACCCCCCTTCCTCAGCTAAGTACGTACACACAGAAATGTAAACATAACATAAAACATTAGGAATGGAATAAACTAAATAAGCAGTGCGCGCTCAGATTGCTGGGAGTGCGCACATGAACGTGAGTGTTCAATCACTTACTATGTGAAATCAGGTGATTGTTGTTGGTGCCCGGCACGGGTATGGGATGATTATCAGCATTTGTTGTGCTTTAACATTGCAGACTCCAAAATTGGGTGTAGTCTTGTATCTCTACTGTGATTTAAAACTTTGAGAGATATGTTTAGGGACTCTAACCATAGGCAGTGATAGTAGTGCCAAGATTGGTCGATCACCTCACTGTCGCAGCCGGGATTGAGGTCATGTTAAGTTGACCAGAAATGCTCTGCAATTGCAGAGTGCACAGAGTTACCTAGGTGGATGGACCTATCATGTTCCGCGAGGCAGTCCTAGAGACTTCTGGAGTTTCCCTCAACACAGCAGCTGCCACAATGATGGCAAGTTATCCGCTATACAATACTGTTGCGTAAGAGAGGGTTGATGGGTGTTTTTACTCTCGAGACCAGAGATTGCAAACTTCTACCAGGAAGGTGTAAGCATTTCACGCGGTACTTGCGTAAGATCTTAGAAATCTGGTCTGAGCTGCCTGGTTAATATGGGTATAAGCAGTAGATACCGTTTCGCTGTCATGAGGGGGCGAGAGCCTTGGGCCAGTTGCAAGTTCTTGTGCTTGTAGTGAGCACTTGTCCAACATGGGCTGGGTAGCCACAGTTGGTGAGGTCAGCTTTTACCCTAGAAACCTCAGTGTGCCTGGCTGCTTCTGAGCTGGAATGACTCCAAGCCAGATAGAGCAGAGTGTGTGCAGTGCTGTTCAGGTGACAAGGGGCATGCGCTGACCTGTAGTTCGTGAATTGCCTGCAGCACATTGATTTCCAGTATACCGAGGATTCCAGACAAGGGCCCACTCGTCTCACTAAGATATCCAGGAAAGAAAGGGTCTTCTTTGCTTCAGATTCTAAAGTGAACTGATGAAGGGGGATAGGTGATCTCACCAACTATGGCTACACAGCCCATGTGTTGGACCAATGCTCACTACAAGCACAATAATTTGCAACTCGCCTAAGGCTCTGGTCCCCTTGTATATTACCTGGGCACCTCAGACCAGATTTCTAAGATCTTATGTGAGTTCATGTGAAGAGCTTACAACTTCCTAGTAGAAGTTTACAATCTCTGGTCTCTAGAGTAAAAACACCCATTGCCGCTCTCTTATGCAGTTGTATTCTTTACCTGATCACTTGCCACGATTGTGGCTGCTACATGGAGGAAAACTCCAGACGACTCCAGGAACATGATAGAACCATCCGCTTGGGTGACTCTGTGCACTCTGCAATCGCAAAGCATTTCTGGTCAACTCAACATGACCTCAATCCCAGCCATGACAGCGAGATGATCGACCGATCTCGGCCCTACTATCACCGTTTATGGTTCGAGTCCCTAAAAACCCCAGGGGCTCACATCTGGTAAGTATGGGCTTGGCACACCCAGGGTCCTGAGCTGGATATCATCATACTTCTCTTTCTTGGTGATTCCCTTCTACTTTTGTCTCTCTCTCTCTCTCTCTCTCTCTCTCTCTCTCTCTCTCTCTCTCTCTCTCTCTCTCTCTCTCTCTCTCTCTCTCTCTCTCAGGGTAACTCGGGAATTTTTTTTTTTTGGCTGGTGCAGCATAAGCCTCAGGCTTCCTTACACCATATAGCTAATAATAATAACATATCTCACAAAGTTTTAAATCGCAGTAGAGGCACAAGACTACACCCAATTTTGGAGTCTGTAGTGTTAAAGCACAACAAACGCTGGAAGTCATCCCATATATGCGCTGGGTACCAACAGCAATCATCTGATCTGACATAGTAAGCGATTGAACACTCATGTTCATGTGTGCACTCCCAGCAATCTGAGCATGCACTGCTTATTTAGTTTATTCCATTCCTAATGTTTTATGTTATGTTTACATTTCTACGAGTCTGTACTTAGTTGAGGAAGGGGTTTGTTACCCCGAAAGCTTCTTAACTGTGTTAAAATTCATTTAGTTACCATATCCACTGGTTCTACTGTATTCTTCTTTTGAAAAACTATGGAAACCAGTGCCACAGGCCCATTCTCTTTTACTATAGGTTGTAATTAACAGATTTTTGCATTATAATAAAAATATGTGGAATTTTTTAAACAATAAAAAATTCCACATTATAACAATAAAAAATTAGTTCCCCGTTTGACCATGAGCCATGCAGAAAAGTTTACTTTTGTGTTAGAAAATAATGTAAAGGTAAATTTTTCACCCATCTTTGCTGACGATAAAATTTCTGTGTCCACCATTATTTTCCAATAGGCACTCAAGACTAGACATTGTTTTCTCCCCAACTACTTTCAAAATTTCTGGTGGAATGTTTTCTATCTCCTGACAAATTGTGTCCTTCAAATCTGAAAGAGTTGAAGGAAATGCTTTTTAAACATGGTGTTTCAGATATCCCCAAGCAGATGTCTGCTGGAGTTAGGTCAGGTGATCTCAGGCAAATGATGTGACAAAATATGTGACTGGTAATTTGCTCCTCTATGGAGGTTTTATGTAGAGGTTTGACATTATTATCGGTGTGGGGCATATTACTACTCTTCCTCATAAAAATTATGCTTTCATGTAAACCACATTCATTAATTTTTGGACCAGTTTTTGTCTGCTATAGGTTAGGATATTTTGTACTATTGGGCATGCCTCAAAATGCCTTCAGTTGTTAATGGTTTCTAAGAAAAAAGGACCAATAATAGTGTGCCATAAATTCACATTATACGTTTAACCTTTAATGGATGGAGTGATTCCTCAATGTGCATAAGAGGTTTTTTTTTTTTTTTTTTTAGCCTGCCCAAATTTAACAATTTGTGCCTATCACAGATCCATCAAAATGAAAATGTGCTTCATCCGTTCATAGAATATTAAATAACTGTTCTGGATCCCGTGTAAACTTGGCAGTTATCCATTGAGTGCCATCATGACGACTTGTGGTTGTGTGGTTTCAATCAATGCAGATGTTTGATTTTTAGAGAAACAGGTGTAGGCCTGCCTTTAAGTTTTTATGTACCATGATCCAGAGAATATTAGTTGTGTAAGATGTATGGCAAGTACTAAATAATCTCAGTGAATTTTATAAACTTGTTGTTGCACCTTTTTAATTCTTTGAATCATTTCTTGTGATACTGATGGATGACTACTTTTAGGTTTAATAGTTACTTAGCCCTCTTCAAAATGCCTTACAGTATTTAATATGGTTCTTCTTGTACAAGGTGGAGTCCTCGAGACATTTTTCTCTTTGATATGCTCTAAGGACCAGAATAACACTATCACCGTTGTTGTAATAAAGTTTAAGTGCTTTATCTTTGGGTAGTATTTTAAAATGAACTTGACTGAAAACAAGATATAACATGTTAACCTTGACATATTAAGCTCATGGTTGGCATGTCATATGGATTTACTTGGGGTTTGCATAAAACCTCCTGGAACCAACTCCATTGCATCCTCACTGACTTTTGTTTGCCCACCACTTCGGCTGGGATTATTGCACAAACAAGTGCCCTTTATGAATTTTTCAATCCATTGCAGAACTGTAGTGTACTCAATGGCTTCCTTTTGTACTGTGTTTGAAATTTATGCATAGCAGCAGCAGACTAGAGCTTGTTGGACCAAAATTGGGTCTGGTGGAATTTAACAATCCTTTGGTAAATTCCACCAGATTACAGTTTTGCAATTATGCTCCCATCTACTGCAATGTACAAATTTTCTGATTAGGGAATGAAAGCATGGAGTGCTTTTATTCCTTAATCAGATATTCCCTTTTATTTATATTCCCTTCCTCTATCACCTGGAAGTGGTTTCAGATTTGTATCATGTATTCTATTCACACAATAACAGTTTAGATTTGTAAAGGAGGTTTGTGTATACACCAAATAGGTGTATTATTAATATAGTTTTCCAATTGTTTTCAGGCTACATTTTCTCACTAACACAAATACTGTTGATTTACATGTTAATGCTGCTGCATATATATGAAAGGGTACATTCAATGTGCCAAATTTTCAGAATATTGAGGTGCAACTCCCTTAATATCTTGCCTAAAAATAAATAATGGCTGAAAAGTAAAAGTCTGGAATTCCTGACTAAAAGTGAACATTTACTTTTGGGCCAAACTGTAAATCAGAACAAACCTCAAACTATTATCAAATGTTTATTCCATAAACAAAAAACTAATCTCAGCACAATCAAAGAACAAATGAAACTGTACATCAAGTCTTAACAGCACATAGTTGATGATAAACAAAACCATGTGTTGCTTATCAGTGTGCCAATATCAAGCAGTTGTTAATTTCGTGCAGCTTTACTTTTACAGCACTTGTTTACTGGCGACTTAAGAATGGCCACATGTGCATCACATTGCATTACTCTACACCAGTGGTGTCCAACCTACAGCCCGCGAATAATTTTTATATGGCCCACACAGAAAGGGAACTAAAACAGCATTTTAAATTTTGTTAATTATATCAAGAACCATGTACATTTGATGTTAAAAAATGTGGAAAAACGAATTTAAAAGACTGTGGCGCGCTCATTGCAGTGCATATGTGAGAGCATTGAAGTTATGAAACCATGTGTTGGTGTCTTGAATTCTGTATCTTTTATCTATGTATTGTATAAAATATGCACATGCCCGACCGGAAGTGTGTGTATATATATATGAGGTGCTATCAAAATGTTCCGGGGCTTCAATTATGGCATGCCTTCTGCTTGACCTTGGTGGCAGCACAAAAGTGTATGCACAGTATACTTCATTGAAAATGTAACACACTAATTTTTCTCGAATCACTCGGTGCAGCCCATGAAACATATAACTTGGAATATGGCCTCTGTACGAGAAAAGGTTGGCCACCACTGCTCTACACAGTTCCAAAGCATTCAGGCAAAAACAGAATCTCTATTCAAAGTCTTGTTTTTTTTTTTTTTTGTTTATTTCTAAAAGTGGGCATGTACAAAATTGCAGAACAGTATATATTAGTATTAAATTGTACTTAAGTAGAGGAGATCTTTTTGTTTTATTTATTTATTTACTTATTTTTTTTCTTATTAGGGCATTTTCAGGAAAATATTATAAGTTGAAGGAAAATGGAATGTATGCATGTGTAGTGTGTGGAGAAGAATTATTCTCTTCTGAAACAAAATTTGATTCCACATGTGGTTGGCCATCATTTTGGGATGTTACTGATATCTCAAAAGTCAAGTTCAAGACTGATCTTTCACATGGTAAGAAAATTGAATTTGAAGTGATTTTAAGGGTTTGGGATATTACTTCTTCCCATATATGATTGTTGAGATATAAGCATAACAAAAAAATGCTATTATTTTATAGTGAAACATTTTGGAATATCTGTTTTTGCATGTTTTGTGTGTCAATACTTAATTAAGTGTTGTGCATTATAATACAGCATGTAATAACAATCTCTGCATTGCTTTGGTGTAATCTCCACAACAATATCTGCAATGCTTTGGCTTAATCTCCTCAACAATCTCTGCAATGAAAGCAAACAGATTTGCCCTTTGGCCATATCATGCCCAACAATAGGTAATTCTGCAGAAAGACATGTTGCATACTGAAAGTAGCCGATTCACAAGAGAACCACCATTGACTGGTCTCTCCCAAGAGAAAGCATTTCTACTGCTTTGAGCCTTTTTGCTTTGCTTCTCTTGTGTGACAAAAAAAAAAAAAAAAAACCCACCTCCAAAGCAAAAGTTGTAGATTCTAAAGGAAATTAATCCACTGATTAAAGAAATACCAAAATTATGCCTGTAATCCTATTTCCAGCAAAAGATATACTGAAATTTTAGTAATTTGCACAATCAAGTTTAAATATCATACAATAATACATATGCTGTCTTAAAATGAATAAGATTCATTTTAAAATATATTAATCAAATGTATAATATAATAATTTCTGTACATAGCCAACTACTTAAGTAGTTATAAATTGGCATCATTAGGTATATCTCATGTTACGAATACCTTCACAATGAGTTGCCTTGATATTGCACTACCTTGAATAAGTAATGCTTCACCATAGGAGAAAACTTGTTACTTATTCTCAGTGGATACAATTACCCATATGGCACTGCTTCTTGGCTTATTGGCTCCTCATCAGTGAGTGGGCAGGTACCCTAATGTTGCAATGATGAACATTATCTTCGTTATGTAGAATAAGCCTTAATTCAGATGATATGATAGGATATTTGATTTTTGTCAGACAAAAATGTCTGACATTTTTGTTGTGAAAAAATAGTGATTATCAATGTGATTGTGTGGTTCTCACCACAAACACCACATCGATGATGATCACTATACTTTTAATTTTCCCAGTTAGTGACATCCTCAGATTTGTAGGGTAGGTAATACAGCATATAATGCAGGGCTGAAGTTTTGTCCTGATCACCAATCTTGCAACCAAAGCACAAAGAATATGCATGTTTAATAATACTGTAGATTTTCTTCCTTTGAGTTTTTGTTGTAAACCGTCCGCCCATGTAACAAAAATTTTCAGAATGATTCAGAAATTTGCTCCTTCCTGTGCTTTTGCTTAAACATTTTAACAATACAATGCTAATCAAAACACCAAAGAAACAAACAATATGCAATAGATACACAGTTAATGTCAGTACATGCACAGTTTCACAACTATCTTTAGCCGACCGGGCTAGCCAGGTAGGTAAAGTGCCCCCAAAGGTCGCGGGTTCAATTCCCGCCTAGGGCTTGGATCACAGTAAAATGCAAAAATTTTGGGAGGTGCAATATGGCCATAGAAGCTGATGTGCCAACAACTAACAAAAAAAAAAAAAAAAACCCAATCTTTCCATTACTAAATGAAAGAGGTGGGATGTAGACAATGATGAACATGTTAACCCTTCCTAACATTACTGCCATCTATGAGCAAGTGCAAACATTATTATTTGCAGGGAATACAACATATTGGTTTCATATCTACTGCCCTTAATTGTATTAAGATATTCATGTTATGAGTAAACAGCAAAACCTGTATATGTTGAAACTGATAGGATGCGAAATTTTAAGAATTATTTTAAAAATTTACACATAAAAATTGACTGTGAACAGCTGTGAAGGTAAAAACCACGTTGGCCAGTGTTATCGGTAATTTTAATTATTTTAAATGTTATAATATATAATTATTTATTTCAGTTATAATCCAAAATTCAATTAAGATTATATATATATATATATATATATATATATATATATATATAGATAACTTAATTAAAGGGGTAAATATGAAAGTGCCAGTGTGTCTAATTATTCACTGTGTGTGCCGACTTAAGGTCCTTTGTCTGCTGGTCTATCATATACACTACTTTGTTGTTATCATGACCATTATTAAAATTCATGTGCTGTTGAATTATCTAATATTTGTGCTACATGTACATACAACTAGAAGACAGGATTATTATGGAATTCTTAAAATTTTTAGTAGAATTAAATTTTAGTAAATCAAACTTGGATCTAATTTGAAGAATTTTGTGTTAAGGCTAATTTTTATTTAAGAGAGCTGTTCAATAAAGGATGAATTTTGCATAAACAACCATACTGCTTGTTATTTCTAAGCTGCAGAAACCAAGCTGCATCACATAGCAGCTTCACAGTTGACTCATGTGCATGGTTTGACCTTGGTGGTTGGTCAAGTTTGTGCCTATTCGGTTTCACCTACATTACAATGGACATGACACTCGAGGAACATTATAATGCTCTCAAATTTTGTTTCTCTCCCAAGAAAACATCAGAGGAAGCACATGAAACGTTAAAAGAGGCTAATGGGAATATATGTATCCAAATAGCACACCTTGCGAGTAGTTTAGAGTGTTTAAAGATGGCTTAAAGTTTAAATATACCACACTATTGGTCATGCTGGCCTGACTGGCCAAAACTGAAATTAAAGGGGTAAAAATCTGAAAATAATGACTCTTGCAATGCTGCCTTAAGACTAACCACTTGCACTGAATGAAATCTGGAAGTAGTTAATTAAATATATGGCCATGCCATTTACTAAAAACTAAAACTCTGCATCAGTTGATAAATTTAGAAAAATAATTAGACAACTAAATAAAAATAATTACATAAAAATATGATAAATTTAGGCAAAATAAAAATTGAATTTTCACATAACTACAGTTATACTTAAAATATAAAATCAAGATTAAAAGGTTGAATCTGCATATAAACTACCTAATTTAAAATACTGAAAGCAGATATATGAATTAAACAAATAAAATGCAGTTGTGGTAATTTGAACTCGTGCTAATCCGACCTACTAATTATTTGAACAACATTGAATCAGATTTTAGTTTAAATATATATATAATTTTTTTATAATTAAAAAACAGTATCTCTGTTTCTTCTCTCTCCAAGTAATGCTGCTCAAGTATCATTCTAGTATGATCTCTGAACTTACATATTGGCTTTTTGGTGTGTGGTAGTGCACCCACAATTCATTACTGGTCACTATGCTTTCTAAGAATGTGTATTCTTCATTCTTATTCCGTTCAAGAAGAACAGAATACACTGTAATTCCTACAGTCTTGCTATTAACATATTTGCTGCTGCTGCTACCTACATTTGAGACACTGCATTCCATGTGTCATAATTTTTGGAACATTGAGGAGCAACGCCTTTAAAATCTGCCTAAAAATAAATAATGGTCGAAAAGTGAAAGGTCTGGAATTCATTAGCATTAGTAGAGGCATTTGATGCAAGAAAGCAAGCTTATGCAGCATCAGCCAAAAAAAAAAAAAAAAAAAAACCCACTTCCACTTCACCCCTCTGTTCGTTCAAAATACCTGTCCAGCTGAGCCTTAAACTTATTTAGGCTATCAACCTCCACTACAAGGGATGGAAGTCTGTTCCACCAACCAACCACCCGCTGGCTAAAGGCAAATTTCTGCATGTCTATCCTACACCTGTCTTTCCTCAATTTGAATTTATGCCCTCTCAGGTGATTATTCTAAGCTAGAGGAAGAATCCCATCAGCATTGAGCATGCTCAAACCATTCAAGGCTTTATACACCTCTATCAGATCACCTCGCTGGTGCCTAGTCTCCAGACACTGTAATTTGCAAAACTTAAGCCTTTCTTCGTAAGAGCACCCCTTTGTTCCATTCACTAATCTTGTTGCCCTTCTCTGTACTCGTTCCAGCAGCTCTACATCCTTCTTGAAATGAGGCCTCCAGACCTGTATACAGTACTCTAGGTGTGGCCTGACCATTGCCGTATACAAGGGAATAATCACCTCCTTATCCCTGCTGGAAAAATTCCTGTATATCATTGACAATACTCGTTCCAGCAGCTCTACATCCTTCTTGAAATGAGGCCTCCAGACCTGTATACAGTACTCTAGGTGTGGCCTGACCATTGCCTTATACAAGGGAATCACCTCCTTATCCCTGCTGGAAAAATTCCTGTATATCATTGACAATACTCGTTCCAGCAGCTCTACATCCTTCTTGAAATGAGGCCTCCAGACCTGTATGCAGTACTCTAGGTGTGGCCTGACCATTGCCTTATACAAGGGAATAATCACCTCCTTATCCCTGCTGGAAAATTCCTGTATATCATTGACAATACTCCATGAGCTACTCTTGCAGCCCGTCTGCACTGCTCAGAGAACTTCATATCTGCCTGCACAACCACCCCCCAAGTCCCTTTCATTCTCTACCACTGTCAGTGTAGTACCACAGAGTTGATACGTTGCTCTGGGGTTGCTGTTTCCCATATGTAGTACTTTACATTTGTCAATGTTAAACTTCATTTGCCACCTCTCAGCCCATCTGCTCAACATTTCCAGATCCTGTTGCAGCAGCATAGTGTCAGTAGTATCCTTGACAACCCTGCCTACCTTTTGTATCGTCTGCAAACTTCGACATTAAGCTTGATATACCATCATCAATATCATTTATAAATACAGAAAACAATAATGGACCCAACACTGAGCCCTGAGGGACTCCACTAATAACATTAGTCCACGATGAGCAGTGTCCATTGATTACCACTCTCTGTCTTCTCCCCCTCAACCACCCCTTTATCCATAGCAGCAATTTGCCTCCAATGTCACACTGCTCCAATTTGTGTAGCAGTCTTCCATGTGCAACAGTATCAAAAGCCTTTCTAAGATCCAAGTATATAATATCAAAGCTATTCCCTGCATCCAGTTCTTTTGTGACTGCATCATAGTATCCAATCAAATTGGTCAGGCAAGACTTCCCGTTAACAAAACCATGCTATGTCCCAGCTATAACTGAAGTCTTGTCTAAATGATCCTGCAGTGCTTCTTTAACCAGTGCCTCCATTAATTTTCCTGGAACAGAAGTTAAGCTCACAGGTCTATAATTACTTGTGTCAGCCTATGATCCTCCTTTGTGAATTGGGGTCACATTTGCACATTTCCAGTCTATGGGTACCTCCCCTGAGTCCAAGGAAGCCCTCATAATTATGGCTAAGGGTTTGCTTACTTCCTTTGCTGCCTCCTTTAATATAACTGGATAGATCCCATCCACCCCATGTGCCTTTCTTGTGTTTATCTTCAACAGTTTCTCCTCCACTTTCTTCTTCTTCTTCTTTCTTCTTTGGTCCTTAGCTGGCAGCTGGGGGAGGCGGTTGGCCACGCAACCAGTATGCTGCTGTAGGTGCCGCAGGGTTTCGGACTTGCTCTGTGATGTTCTTCCACTCCTCCACTTTACTCCCAGTTATTTCAAGATTCTGTAGCTTACTGCTAGAGTTGAATACACCTCTGGCATTCCCCTTGCTGAATAACTCCTCATGTGTGAATGTCGATGCAAAATATTCATTTAGTTTGTTAGCTACCTGAACAGGATCATCAACAGTTGACCCATCAATATCAAGTGGACCAATCTGATTCATCCCCTCCCTTCTAGAGTTTACATAAGTAAAGAACTCTTTGCTGTTTTTCTTTGCATCCCTTGCCAAGGATTTCTCGTAATCTGCCTTCGCCTGCCTAACCTCCTTTGTAACTTGGTTGCATATCAACTTGTATCTATCATAGGCTTCTGTGTCATGTGTTAATTTGTAAGTATCCCATGCATTTTTCTTCTCTGCCATATGCCTCATTAGTTCATCTGACATCCATTTTGGCCTAAACCTTGAACAATATTTCTTAGTTGGTATGTAAAGCCTAGTAGCTTCCAAGATAAGTTCTTTGAATGCTTCCCATTTTGAATTTGCTGTTGGTAACATCATCAGTTGGTCCCACTGTATAGAATTTAAATACTGTCTCAGTCCATCGTAGTTGCCTTTACGGAAGCAATAACCCTTCCCTTTACCCCCTAATGGTAGTTACCTCTTTGAGTAAATCCCACTTCAGCACACTGTGATCACTGCCACCTAGTGGTTCATTTATCTGCAGATTCTTAATGCATGAAGAATCACTCTTGATAATCAAATCAAGAGTATTACTCCCTCTAGTTGCCTCCCGAACATGCTGATGTAGAAAACAATCATCCAATAAATCCACAAAAGCCCTACTAGTGTGTGAGTGACCAGCCCCCAAATTCCAGTCAATATCTGGGAGATTAAAATCTCCCATTATAAGACTCTCTGATTTACTGGCCCACTATTTCCCTGTACAGTTTCTTATTATACTCATCAGAGTCATTAGGCCTATAGCACACTCCTACTCTCAATTTTGATCTCCCAATTCTTACGTCACACCAAACTGACTCAACACTGCACTGTCCAGCGATGTCGACTGGCTTCACTTCCTTGGTTTTTATGTGTTTCTTAACTAATAGCATAACCCCTCCACCCTTCCTATCCTGTCTATCCTTTCTGTAGACGTTGTACTCCCCAAATTCCAGTTCTGCCTCCCTTATATCTGTGTGACACCACGTCTCTGATATCCCAACAATATCTGCCTTTGATGTTTTGAGCAATACCTCAAATTCATCAAATTTATTTACTAAACTCCTAGCATTGGTGTACACGCAAGTATACCTACACCTGTTTCTATTCTTAGCTACCCTAACACAACCCATGTGTTTACTTGTACGGCAATGGCTCCCAGCAGTCTCTGAAATAGCATGCATCTTGTTTTTCAGGCTTCTGCTCATTCTAATAGAAGCAGTGCAAGAATCTCTTTCATCTCTGCCAGTGGCTACTGTCAGTCTATTGGTCTTTGTCTTCCCCCAAGCTAGCAGTTTTCCGACCCACCTAACACTGCCTCGATAGCATCAGCAAATATTCTTGCACCCTTTCTATTTAAGTGTATCCCATCCCTGTAGAAGCAATCTCTCCTGTTAACAAGTACAGTCCAGGCTGAAAAAAAATTCTACACCTTGAGCCTTGCACAATCTTTCCAGGGCCGAATTGATCAACAAGGCTCTCATCATATACTCCCTCCTATCATGTCTGGGCAGAATTGCAGACACTTTCAAATTCAACCCTAATTCTCGGCTTTTGTTGAACAGTGACCTGTACTTGTTAAGTAATTCTGCTGGTCTCCTACTCTTATATCTAAAAGCAAACACCTTTTTATGGCCTGAGCTGTAAATCAGAATAAATCTCAATTTTATCATAAGTTTATTATTGTATGTACATAAACAAACACAACACAAGCAAAGAACAAATAAAACTGTGTACTAAGTATGACTTTATAGTGCCCCTTGACTGTGCAGTTGAATAAACAAAATCCAAGCATCACTGCAAATAGTGCAAACTTTGGTCAGTGTGCCAATATTGAGCAGCTATTAATAACATTCAACAAATGACAGCAGTCATTTGTTGAATGTTTTAAGAAAGGTGTATATATGCTTCAATGCACAATACTTGGGTACCATTTGACATGTATATGCATCAAACAGCAATTGAGCATGCAATTTTTGAATATGCGATTCCTTACTAATAGCAGGTGGGCAGGAACGGCAGTGCGTAGCACACGCTTCTTGATCAGACCGGGGTTCGAGCCCGTGACCACCAAATACGGAGGATGTGGAAAGGTCAGGGAATGACCACTGCATATCCTCGGAGCAATATGGCCTTAGTTGCTAATGCTCCTAAAAACCAAATAACAACAACCTTACTAATAGTAGTATGTGCTGAACCAACATTGCCATGGCACGTGCCACTGTTCAGGAAATTTCTCAGTACAATGGCATGTGAAAATTCCAGAGCTAAGAATATGTTTTATATAGTTGGAAGTATAAAAAGACTGCAGACTTCTTCATTGATAGTCTTTATATAGTAGTTAATCACTCACTTTTTTCCAAGAAAATAATGACTGCCTAGCATTTGGATTCATTGCTGTAATTTCAGTTTTGCTTAAGAGTTGTGTAACTGAGTTATAGTACATATTTTGGTGTTTTAATTGTTTATGATGTCCCCCCCCCATTCTCTCATGTTGGAGCATGTTTGCAACTTCACACTCCAACTGTGACACATTATTGATAAACATGGAGAATGTTTATCATGGAGTCGTTTATGGAGATAAAGATTAAGATAGGATACACTTAAATAGAAGGGGTGCAATAGTGTTTTCTGATGCTGTTGAGACAGCTTTAGGTGGGTTGGAAAACTGCTATCTTGGGGGGGGGGATTCACAGGCAGAGGTGAAAGTGATTTTTGCACTGCTTCTATTAGAATGAGCAGGGGACAGGGTGAAAGGGGATTTGGGGACTGGTTGTAGTCGTCATGAAACAAATAAATATACTGGCCGTGTTAGGGTGACTAAGAATAAGAACAGGTGCACATATATTTGTATATACACCAATGCTAGAAGTATAGTAAATAAATTTAATGAATTTGAAATGCTGGTCAAGACATCAAAGGCAGATATTGTTGGGATAACAGAGACATGGTCACACAGATATAAGCAGTGCAGAATTGGAATTTGGGGAGTATAATGTGTACAGAAAGGATAGACAGGATAGGAAGGGTTATGCTGTTAATTAAGAAAATCAAAATCTAAGGATGTGCATCCAGTTGACATAGATGGACAGTGCAATGTTGAGTCAGTTTGGTGTGATATAAGCACTGGGAAAGCAAAAATGAGACTAGGAGTGTGTCATAGGCCTAATGACTCTAATGAGTACAACAAACAATTGTACAGAGAAATAGAATGGGCCAGTAAATCAGATTGTATTATAATCGGGAATTTTAACTTCCCAGATATTGACTGAAACTTGTGGATTGGTCACTCACACACTAGCAAGACTTTTGTGGATTTATTGGATGATTGTTTTCTGCAGCAGTATGTTTGAGAGGCAACCAGAGAGGGTAATACTCTTGATCTGGTTATCGGCAGTGATTATTCATGTATAAAGAATTTGCGGATAAAGGAACCGCTGAGTGGCAGTGATCACAGTGTACTGATGTGAGATTAAGTAAGTCCCACATCAGGGGTAAAGGGAAGGGTTTTTACTTCCGTAAAGGTAACTATAGTGGTCTCAGACAGTTTTTAAATTCTGTACAATGGGATCAACTGATGATGTCACCAACAGAAAATTCTAAGTGGGAAAGCATTCAAGGAACTAATCATGGAAGCCACTAGGCTTTTCATACTAATTAAGAAATATTGTTCAAGGTTTAGGCCTAAATGGATGTCAGATGAACTAATGAGACTTGTGGCAGAGAAGAAAAGTGCATGGGATGCATATAAATTATCAGGTGACACAGAAGCCTATGGCAGATATAAGCTAGTCTGTAATCAAGTCACAAAGGAAGCAAAGGCAGATTACAAGAAATCTTTGGCAAAGGATGCTAAGAAAAACAGCAAGGACTTCTTTACTTATATAAACTCTAGAAGGAAGAGGATGAATCAGATTGGTTTATTTGATATTGAACATAGGGCCTGGACTTGTGCAATTATGAAGCCCTCGGACAGCATTTTTTGGTCCAGAATAGGTGCTGGTTCAGGAAACTGTGTAGCTTGCGACATTGTTTCATTGCTTTGGGTTGTTGGATCACTAGACTGTGGTGACACTTCATTTACAAGGACTGCCATGTTATATTTGTGGACATTAGGATTAAATTTCATGTTTTTGCTCCTGATTCCCTTTGAAGACAACAACAACAAAATACTCACTTCAGTGTCATTTCCTGTCTCAACTTTAACTGAAGAAATTTTATTTTCCTTGGCCAAGTCTATATCACTCTGAACAAATAACTTAACTCTTAACTTTACTTAATTTCTTATCTGAATCATTCTCAGGAGTATTGATCTTGACTTTTCTCCTATTGCTGCTTAAAACAGGAGACCTACTGCACAATGAACACAGTGATCCAACTGAGCTTTCTTTCCCACCATAACATTTCCACCTTTGGTGGCGTTTTTTGATGGGATATTCAGACGATCTATGTGGTGTCAAAAGTGTAGTGCACTCATCATCCATATCATTCTCACTATTCAGTTCTGCAAACATAACAGCATTACCCAAGAGAACCTCCTCCCATCCCATCATTTTTTTCACCTGCACTTCCAGGGACAGAAGCCTCAGAAGATTCTCTGCTTACATCCTTTAACATATATTTTGATCCTGAAATTCCAGCTTAACACGAAGAATTCAATTCTTCCTCAATTTATGTGTAAAATTTGCTGTCTTAGTGGTCTCTCTACCAACATTACTCCTTTTTTTTTTTTTTTTTAAATTCTTAAAATCTGCAATATCCTCCAGTTCCACACCGCAATTTTCATCACACGAGACCACCCCTGTGCGAACCCGAGGAGATTTGACAGACTTTTTTTTTTTTAATATAACAATGGCTTTAATAATTAAAACTTAGTCTTTAAAAATCTATATCTTTTCCGACAAGATGATATTTTGTCCCAAAATTAGGTACAACTAATCAATGTGACAAACCCCTCCACCTAATTATAGTCCCCTGCATCCATAACTTATAGAATTTAAAAAGCAGCTCTTCAAATTTTCAAATACCAGCATTATGCTAAAGCATAGGCAGCTGGAATTGACAGTAAGAACAAAGAATGCTTTAATGCCAAAACAGACTTATCGTAAATTTAGCATAAATATTACCTTTCCTTAATTATAAATAGCGAAGCCTGATGAACCTTATCACACCATACTCGAGTTTCACAAAAGAATTTAAACACCTTAAAACCATATTTATAAACTATTTAGCAAGAGCACATATAAAAGCAATCATCACCAGCCTCAGTCCAGAGGGGATGCAACAAAGTTTCTTTGTTGGCCTATCTAAAGGTCATGAGTCTGGGGCCCAAAAGTTGAATTTTTCATCCCCCCACACCCACACATAACAGGTTGCTACATTACTGGTACAACTATTACTCAAAATAATGATTGAACATTCAGAGAAGGCTCAAAGTGAATTTTAGACAGAGTGAATAATTTTTATTTGAGTGTTGTCTTTTGTTGTAGTTTGTTCCACAGCTTTGCAGTGCCATTTAAAGGGTGATAAGGTTTCTGCTGGTATATTGTACGGATATATTCTTTAATCATTTTATTTTAGAAAAAGATAGTAGTTTGTAATGATGAGTATGTATTTTTTTATTAGCATTAATTTTTTTTAAATTTTATTATTACTTTTTTTAATTTCTAATTTTAGTTGGTTGCAATCTGCTTCTCCTTGCCCTAAATCCTGGTCTAGCCAGAACTGAGGTTTCTTGTGCTTGTTGCAATGCACACTTGGGTCATGTTTTTGATGATGGTCCCAAGCCAACAGGTAAACGATACTGTATCAACTCTGCAGCTCTAAACTTCCAAAAGATGGGTGCTTTGATAGATCATGAAGAAGCTGGAGCTACAGCTGCGTCAGATGTGTCATCAGCAAGTTGCTTTTGTGAAATGGCCTGTCTGAATAAGTGAACTCCATATTTTATTAAAATTATACTTATGTTTTTCTATTTTAAATGACAAAAGTTTGGTAGCCTAACACACAATAGTGCTATGTGTTAGTATGGACTTTTTGATAAGGAATTTTATATAGGTATACACTGATGATTAAATAAAATACAGTACTCTTGAACCCTGTATGCCAAAACAACTCTTCACCTTCAGACCATCCTTCATGAAGGAGGCTAGTTAGAGATTATAGTCTGCTATGATGACCTTGTAATTTTCATATTTTTTAGACATACTAACGTTTTCATGGAAATGAACAGAAATTTTATGCATAGTTTCAGCCTTTGTGTCATTTTGATAAAGTATAATTTCAGTTTATAAATGTTTCTGTTTACACTTGGCTTACTTTTGCTACTCATAGAAGTGCATTTGAATAGTGGCAATTCATTTAATTTGCAGACATCATTGAAGAATCTAAAAAATATAGTACAGATTAGAGCTTAGTATTTTTATTAAGTGCCTTTACTATTAGGAAGTTTATTTTTAAATTTCTCTTAAAATGAAAGTTCACACAAAGAATGTCGAAGATGGAGCTGAATTGAGCATATTGCAATGGAGAACTGGTGAATTATCTGAGCCCTTAATCAGTATACTCTTTACTGTTCTGGCTAGTGTACAGATTGAAAATAAACTACAGTTATACTTTATTGCTGTTAGCTTGTTTACCAGACATGATTTAGTACCAAAATTAGGTGAGAGAAGGGTGAAAATTAATAACAATTTTGCCTTATTGGAGAAAAATAAAAATTAAATTAAAATTATTGCAATTTTTCCATTGCCAGCACACTGAATTTTTGATAATTTGATATATACTGATCCTAGAAAGTTGATTATTTTAATCTTATTTCAGGGTGTTTAAAGTGAGGTAAACCGTATACCATGTGTTACCAAAAGAAAAAAAATTCTTATTAAATGTTTTTCTGACTGGTGTATGAAGTACTATGTATCTTCCAAATTTGAAGTTGACACTCATCGATGCTGTTAGTTTGCCAAATTCATTATTATTGATGGCTAATCTGGTGGTGGTTGTGTGGGACTTCGCAGGTTCCTCTCCAGAATAATTGTTGCACATTGTTAGTTTAGTGTTAATGGATAAAACTTAAGAGTACCTACCTAAATATAGTCATACTTTTATTTGATCAGTTTTTGAAGTGTGTAATTATTGTTATTAGTGGCATATGATGCAAGGAAGCAAATTTAAAACTTATAAAGCATCAGCCAAAAAAAGGAGAAAAGAAAAAAAAAAAAAAAAAAATTCCACATCACTTGCCATAACTCTCTCCTTCCAATAATTTGTCAGGTTCTTCCTTGAGTTTATTTAAACTGCCCACCTCCACAACACTAGATGAAAGTTTGTTCCAACATTCAACCACCTGCTGACTGAAGGCAAACCTCCTCATATCTATCCTGCAACCATACTTTCTCAATTTAAATTTATGCCCTCTTGTGTGTGTAGTCTGAGCAAGCACAAGAGGAAGAATGCCATCAGCATTGAGCTTGCTCAATTCATTCAAAGCCTTAAAAATCTCGATCAGATCACCTCACAGGTACCTAGTCGCAAGATATAGTTTGCAGAACTGAAGCCTGTCTTGGTGAGACCACCCTTTCGTTTCCTTCATCCTTCCTCAAATGAGGCCTCCACACCTGTATGCAGTACTTAAGATGCAACTTAACCATTGCTTATACAATGGGATAATCATTTCCTTGTCCCTGCTAGCACAATTCCTGTGTATGTAATAGACAAAATTCCATGAGTTGTCCTATCAACTGCCATTTCTCAGCCCATCAGCCTAACTTTTCTAGATCCTGTTGCAGTAGAATACTGTTATTAACCACCCTGCCAACCTTGATATCATCTGCAAACTTGAGACATTAAGCCTGATTTACCTTCATCAATATCATTAATAAATGTAGAAAACAACAAGGCCCAGCACTGAACCCGGGGGACTCCATTAAAAACATTAGGCCACAAAGAGCAGTGGCCATTAATAACAACTGTCTTGTCACACTCAACCATTCCTTTATCTAGAACAGTAACTTGCCCTTTAGTTGGAATTATATGTATAAAGGACCTTTCAGATCCCATGAAACTGTTCACTATTTTTTCACTTCCACTTGAGCATACTAGTTTCAGCATAAACAGTATGTTGCTTTCCCATTGGCTGATGCATTTGCTACAGAAATTAGGTACTCTGTTTTATGTTTAATTATGTACAAAATGTTTTTTTGTCTTGATTGTTTTCATTAATGATGTAAAATGGTTTTAGCTATTATGTATATCTGTGTATTCCTTTATTTATTTGACAAAATATTAATATATGTGTATGTGTAAGTTTGAATTTTTGCATCTTAATGGATTTCTGAGCTGGAAAATGGAGTGACTGTTAGTTTCATGATTATAAATTATTTTTTTCATTTTCAGCATAATTCGTAAAAGTTTTGTTTCATTGAAAACAATGTGTAAAAATACAGAATATTTTTAAATTTTCAAATATTTCATTAGAAAAATTAAAAATCACATTAAATATTGCAATCCATTAGTAAAAGATTAGACATTGATGTCCTTTAAGCAGAATTCAAGAAAACCAGAAGCTTTTTCAGAAATTAAAAAAAAAAAAAAAAAATTGGATATACCTGTCATGTGCTGCACAAGTTGTTATGATCAGGGTTGCAATCACTGCCTGTTTAAATAACCTTAATAATTTTGATGATTAACTAATCATCGTTTTCTGATTTAAGCATTATAGAATAATAGTCAAACCCTTGTATATTGAACGTCCTTATAATTAAATTTTCTCTATAGCAAAATTTTCTGATGAACCTTGGAATTTTGAAGAAAATTAATTGTACTTCAGAATAATTTCAGCATTTATTTCTATTTAATGAGATGATGTCTCTGTAACAGTTTTGTTTGGGAGTCTTATTCAATGTTTCCTTATTTCAGCAGATTTAAAACTAATTAAGAGATATAGGGACTGCAAAAACTATTGTTAACTAGCCATTCAGCTACATCCTAATTTGTCTCAGTTCATCAGTTTAACTTGTGATTTTATAACCTCTGGCCATCTGCTGATTTATCATCTGATACAGCCATCTGTTAGTCAGTCAGCTGGATGCATAATTGTACATTACATTACATTTTTAGTTTTTCAGAGTATACAACATTTCCTGTCTGTCAGTTTAGTTGTATCACCTGCTGGAAAATGTTTTGCAAGTTGCATACCTGTGCATTTTCATTTGTAGTAAGAAATGTTTAAAATTTAGAAACCTTAGCTACCGAGTTTTACTTTGAGTACTTTACATAAAAGTTGAATGTCTAAGCAAATGCAAAACATTTAAAAAAAGTAAAATTCTATCAGAATTGTGTACCACTCAGTGAACACACACACACGCACACTTTTTTTTTTTTAAACACTCGCAATAATTTACTCTAATCTGACTACATACAGAAAATTTAATTTCTCTGAAAACATTTTTATAGTGATTCTTCAGAATGCCCCAGTCTTCATATGTTTGAGTTCTTAATGTCTGTACCTACATAGCTGGTGTAAAAATTCACAATAACTACACTCAACACCAACTATGCAATTAAAGAGTATTTAATTTTACTATAAAATTAAAATATATACATATAAAATAAATAAAAACTGATCTATTTACAATAGTTATAATAAAAGTGCTAAAAATTAAAATGATGTAACTAAAATCATTAAAATATCGGTAAACGTAGCTTTCAGAGCTTACAGCCTCCTTTCTCAACAGTGTATTACTATTGTACAGCACATCCTTAAGTAGCAGGCCCACAGCACTCACACACGTGGTTCCACCGTGTTATACAGAACACTTCTATAACATTTTTGATAGAAGCAACAATAGATAGCCCCAGAAGGAGCGGTCATTGTGGACCATGCACATGGATTCTGGGACTGCAAGTGCCTCGAGAGCTTGCGAATCAGTGCATCTAACAACATTATTAATAGAGATAAGGGTGTTTGTTTGCATCCCCTTTTTGAGGCCGTTGTCCTCAGACGGGATAATCGGTTCCGTATAACATGCTCCCGAGCCATTTGCCGACCGGGCTAGCCGAGTAGGTAAAGTACCTGCCTGGCAACCCAAAGGTCGCGCGTTCGATTCCCGCCTCGGGCTTGGATCAAAGTACTGCAAAAACCTTGGGAGGTGCAATATGGCCACAGAAGCCGATGCGCCAACAACTACCAAATCAAAAAAAAAAAAAAAACCCGAGCCATTTCCGGTCCCAGTACGCAGGCGGGGAATTCTGATCATGTTCCTGTGGAACCACGTGTGTGAGTGCTGTGGGCCTGCTACTTAAGGATGTGCTGTACAATAATAGTACACTGTTGAGAAAGGAGGCTGTTGCTTCCAAAAGCTACGGTTACCGGTATTTTAATGATTTTAGTTACATCATTTTAATTTTTAGCGCTTTTATTATAATTATTGTAATAGATCAGTTTTTATTTATTTTATATGTATATTTTAATTTTATAGTAAAATTGAATACTATTTAATTGCATGGTTGGTGTTGAGTGTAGTTATTGTGTATGTGAACTTTCCCAACCTCGTAGGCCTTTTTGAAGATATGGTGTAAAAATTATCTGGATAAGGTTGGAAACTGATACAAATTTTTTTTTTTTTTTTTTTATCCTTTATTATACTTGTTTTTGACTGTTTTGGCCACTGCCAAAATTCTGTCCAATGTTTATATTACCTTCATGTTGGTCCTTACCCAAACATAATTTGTATATGAAAGAATAAAATATGATAATGTGTAAAATTTTTAAAAAATCCTCATTAAACACAAAACTTTTAAGATTTGACAGAGAAATGTAAGCATGAATTTCCCTTTTATATATATATATATTTTTTATTTATTTATTTATTTTTTTTTTTTTAATTTTTTTTTCGTATTTTGTTGTTAATAAAAGTAATACATTTCAAGATTGTCTTACTTACAGATTGAAAAATTTAAATGAAAAATTTCCCAAACTTTTAAAAATAGCATACCACATTTTAAATCTATAAAATGAGCCAAAATCAAATATAGACCAAGTGTTTTCGACATTTTTTAACTTGAGTACTAACTGAGGTATTATAAAAATAAAATTTTTCTTATTACTAATTTTCTTTTCTTTCCTTTCTTTTTTTAATACCATAAAATGCTACTTATCACAGATCATTAGAAGTGCTGCAGTTTCAAAAATTTCCAAAACATTTGTTTTACTGACACCATATTTTCTGATTGGTCTAAAATAAAATAACCCCACTTGGGTTTTTGAAATAACATTAAACTATAACTAAATATTTGCTTTAGAATTGAATACTAGAATTTTAAATTTTATTATTCCTCCAGTATAGGCTTCATTTGTTTCGATCTACACCATTGATTGTTTTTTAGTTGCAGAAATATGACTAAAAAATTCTTTAGTGCTGCTCTGTGTTTGTGCAAAATATGCAGTTGGTGACCACACTTCATTTTCCATAGAATATTGGTTTTGGTTTTAATTTTGCCCATTTTGTGGAATTAGGATTTATCCATAAGGTTGTTAGAAAATATATTTTTTTGGATAACAAGATGGCTATTACTAAAAATATTATTTGACCTTATTATCCAATAGAGTGCCAGAATAAAGAACAGTTTTAAAGTGCACTGCTTTAAAATACAGTAAACCCCCGCTATTCGCGGTATCTGTATTCGCCGTTTCACGTATTCGCGTTCGCTGATTTAATATAAAATGAAACCTAAAAAAAATGTGAATTTTTCAATCGTCGTGAACATTTTCCACCATAAAAAAACATGGGCGTGGCTAAAATCATCTTTCCCGGTCAAAACAGCGCTCAGTGGGTGGGGAGAGAGGGGTGACAAAATCGCAAGCATGGATATTTCTCGCTAATCCTTGTTCAATATGTGCTATGCGCTTGTCATGGAAGGTTTCATCGTTTGCTTTTAATTTATATGCTTATAAATTGAATAAATAATTTATCAATTTACATGCTTCCAAAAGTGAAAAATCTACCGTTTTGCGGTGTGTTAGTGTAAACAGCATTTTCGAGTGTGTTAATGGAAGAAAGTGACTTTATTGTGGACAAATTCTTTTCTAACCCCTACGAAATGGCTACGAATAACAAGGGAATTGTGAAAAGATCAAAGAAGGTGATTACATTAGCGAGTAAAATTTAGTTATTAGACAAAATTTCTAATGGTGAAAGTGTCTCGTCAGTGGCAAAACATTATAAAATCAATAAGTCAATGGTACGATCAATCAAGAACAAGCTTCCATCTTATGGTTTGCCAACTGTTTTTAGTAATTGGTTATCCAGTTTTCTCTCTGATCGCTCACTGAGGGTGATGGTAGATGGCTCTCTGTCTTCTAACTTCTCCACTAATGCCGGTGTCCCCCAAGGTTCAGTTCTTTCCCCCACTCTTTTCCTCTTGTATATCAATGACCTTCTTCCATTGACTGGAAATCCTATCCATAGTTTTGCCGATGATAGCACATTGCATTCAACTTGCCATTTTGAGAAACCTTGTCCAGCTCAATCAGCTTCAAGTTCTCGAAAATCTGCTGCCAATTCCTTAAATGCCGATCTTCAGGTAATTCTCCAGTGGGGCAAAGACAACTTAGTTGATTTCAATCCTTCTAAAACTCAATCTTGTCTTATATCTCGCAAAAAGGATTCTTCTGCTCCTGTGCTTATCTTTAGTGACACTCCGATTTCTAGGCAAAATGATATATCTCTTTTGGGGATTACCCTGACTTCTAATCTCTCTTGGCACAAGCACATTACAAATATTGCTTCCTCTGCATCTAAAAAACTTGGTTTTCTCTTTCGCTCTCGGCGTTACTTTTCTCCCAATCAGCTGCTCACTCTGTATAAATCGCAAATCCGCCCTGCCATGGAATATTGTTCCCACATCTAGGGTGGTGCCCCCAAAACCTCTTTCAGGCTTCTTGATTCCATTCAGAAGAGGGCAGTTAGGTTAATTATGATTCATCTCTAACAGTCTCTCTCCACTCGCTGTCTCATAGACGCACTGTTTCTGCTGCATGCCTCTTCTACAGATACTTCCATGGGCACTGTTCTTCTGAATTGGCTTCTATAATTCCTGCTCTCTTTCAAAACAGTCCGAACACGTGCCGCCACCAGCCAACATCCATTTACTGTCCAACTTCAAACCCACAGAACCAACTTTTCATCTTCCTCATTTATTCATTCAACTGCCGTTTTCTGGAACAACCTTCCTTCATACGTATTTTCTGAAAATTACAATCTACAGAAGTTCAAGTCCAATGTCAACAAATATCTTCTTTCGTCTTCTCAATCTCCAACCCAAGCACGGTACTAAGTACTATAGGTTATAATACCTCTCGTGTTTGGGGTTCTCATTAAAAAAAAAAAAAAAAAGAAATTGGAAGTAAAAATCCGCTGTAGTGTCCGTGAAAACGCGCTAATTGCTTCAAAAATTTGCTCTGTAACTCGTGATGTTAAATTAGAAAAAATGGAAAAAGCTTTAAATCAGTGGATAGAAGACCGAACTCAAAATAAAATTCCCTTAAGTTCACTCATCATTCGTGAAAAGGCAAAACTCCTTTATCAACACTTTAGTGAAACTGGTGATAGAACTGGCGGGATAAGTTTTTTAGCTATAGCAAGGGCGCTGGATTGAAATTTCTAATAAATATTACATTTAATATTAAATTGTTTCTTATTTTCATTTCGATGCCTTATGCTTGCATTTCACTGTGTACTGTCTATGTACATAGTCATATTATGAAGGTACATATAATACATACATAGACAAAATTTTAGACTAGTTTTTCTTATATATTTCATACTTTGGAACGGAACCCCTTTATTACTATGGGAGCCATACCTCAGTATTCGCGTTTTCGGTATTTGCGGAATTTCTCAGGAACGTAACGGGGGTTTACTGTATTTCCAAAATGCTGATTGGTAACCACCCGTGTAATACAATTGTGTCTGTAGATGTAACTTTTTCTTTTGATATATCTACTAGATAGTTAAATAAGCAGCATAGCAATAAAAGTACGAATTATTATATAGGCAGGTAATGCTGTAGTTGGTTATCTTTCATATTTCGCTGATAACAAATACTCTTATTATCACACACTGATAACAAGAGTATTTGTTATCAGTGTGTGTATATGGGTCCACAAAGCTAATTTTTTAAATTGCACTGCAAAATCTGCCCTTCTTTTGATAAGGTTTTTTTTTTTTTTTTTTTTTTTAACAATATGATACTCAGTTGTAAAAGAACTTACCTTTTCATTATCAGCTGCACTCATATTTTATACTGCTGTGTTATTTACATAGTAAATCAGATCATGTTGAAACTTTTAACCATTTCATTACTAATACATCTACATATTAACAGTATATTATCTTGTTTTGAATATAATGCAAGGAGCTTTTATCATTCATCTATCTATCTGTCTATATATAAAAGAATATTTTGCTTTTTCACATGCACACTTTTTGCTTTCTTCAAGGCAGGGCTAACTGCTATTGCGTAATACTATAACAAAGTGATTGACAGGGCTGTCTCAAGGCAGGGCTAATTGCTATTGTGCCATACTGCAACAAAGTGATTGACAGGTCTGTCTCTAGAATTCTACATGTCTCAAGGCAACGATTCAATTAATTCAAAAGTTTCTTCAGCTATTAGCAATATTGTTAATAATGGCAGTAATAGAAAAGAGAAAGATTGTATCAGAAAGGCTGAGAAGAAAAGAAAAGATCTTGAGTATGAAGCAGCACTTAAAAATCTTGATATCGAAGAAAACAAAACGATTATTGAAAAAGATGAAATTAAGTTAAAGGCTTCACAATTAAGAAAGGAAAGATGAAAAATGAAAGACTATATTTATATCACAAGACTGTGTAGTGGAAATGAGGAAGAAATGTTTGATTTGTGAATGTCACGGGTGACAGAGCTGGATCGAAAGCATATATTCCACGGATTCATATGTATTTAAACGAAGGGGAATATAACTTCATTTTTCAACAAACATGGTTTCCTGTGAAATTGCTTTTAGTATGACAATAAAAAAAGGTCAATGTCAGACATGTAAGGTTAGTGTTGACTTGACATCACTATGTTTTTTGCATGGACAGTTGAAGGCAGCTAAAAAATCTTTGTATTAACGGGAAATGGAACAAAAATGCTGAAGAATGGGGTGGGGGGGTATGCCATTGCCTAAATAATATCCACATGTTCTCTAATTTTTTTTTTATTTATTTATTTTTGTTGTGCATTAGAATAAAATTGGAAGCATTAGAAAGTAAAAAATAATTGTTTTGTTTGTTGGATACTAGGTAGGCATTGGCAGTAATTTGGATTTGTGGTAGAAAATCGGAATTATCAAATTGGTTCTTCTAGCATATGTTACACACAGACAAAGCTGCCCTTCTGCAGAGCCAAGATATGTTTTTTTTTTTTTTCTTTTTCCCCCAATTAAGGATAATGTTTTTAGGTTAAGGTTGAGAAAAAAATAATAACTTCAACATTGTGAATAATGACTATCTTTATTTGATAAAAGTTGTCATTCAGTTTAATGGTTAATGTTTTAAGAAAATTTTACTAAGAAAACTTTTTACTGATAATTGCCTTATACTGTTCATTTTAATATAAACTTAAAAATTCTGTGTGGCCCATAGACTTTCCATTTTTAAAACTTAAACTTAATTAAATTCAGTAAAATAATTTTATTAGTATTTAGTTAGAAACACTGTACTCTGCATATACTTTACATACCAACTAAGAAATATTGTTCAAGATTTAGGCCTAAATGGATGTCTGATGAACTAATGAGACATATGGCAGAGAAGAAAAATGCATGGGATACATATAAATTAATGGGTGACATGGAAGCATATGATAGATATAAGCTGGTCGTGCAGAAACACATGCTGAGAACCATGAGCCTGCTGATATTTAAGGATGTGCCGTACGATAAACCTCACTGTTGAAAAAGGAGGCGGATGCCTCTGAAAGCTACGGTGTTTTAGTGCTTTTATCATTTTGTGTTTTATCTACATTGTTTTATTGTAAATAATTCTTTTGCAGTTTAAAATTTCATATTTTATTGTACAGTCAGTTACCTTTTTATCAGTTTTATCCAGTGGAATTATATCATTCTATTTATTTCATTTATCTACATCATTATTTTAATATAACATAACACTATATTTTTAATAACGGTTGGTGTATGATTGTGCTGTTATTATGAATATAAAATAAAATATCTGTTATAATTATGTTGGTGTGAATTTTAATATTCTACCAGCATCATCTCCAATTTCAGTCTACTGCATTTTGTCATTTTTTAATTGGAGATGTATGACTTCAAAAAAAATTGCAGATACTATGGCATAAAAAATGTACCATGTACCCATGCATATTAATTTCTGATAGTTTTGAGTTCAGCTTCAACAATGTCAGAAATGGAGTAGCTGGAAAATGTGTACCCCCCAATATAGTATCAGAAGAAAGACTGAAATCATCAGGAGCACCATTTTCCCCCTAAAACATGCAACAGTATACCTGCTTATGACTTTCATTGAGGCTTAATATTCACTTAAACATAGTTCCATCTATGCTAAAACATGTGATAAAGTAAAATATAATCTTCAGAAAACTTTTTTTTTCCGCCCCATGGTTAATGTTTCTGTTGGGTGAAAACTTGTGTTAACTGAATATATAAATCTTATGTAGAGTTTTAAAACTTTTGTGAATACTTATACAGGGGATTTACCTGTCAAAAGTAATTTGTACTGTGGGAATTTATTCTTTCTATATAAATTTAGAACCAGAATTTGTTTTCCCCCATTATAGCTTTTGCACTACTTCTATATTTTATGTAGTAAGTTTTTACATTTAAACTTTTAATGTGTTTGTATAATAGTTTTCCCACATTAGGGATAAACATCAATTTTAACATTGTTTAGTGTTAAAAATTTTGGGTGAACATGTGAACAGGAAGGTTGCATTTATGGGGACTGATTGTCTTGTGTTTTCATTTATTGGTGGGATTACCACTGAAAAAAAAAAAAAAGTTCTTAAAATTTTATGCAGGGGAAGTGCTTTTTAGTTCAATTATTTGTCATTATAAATTTTTCTTATTTCTAGAAGTTTAATATAAGTGTGAATTTTAAGCAGATATAACTTTATTTTATTTTTTTACAGTGAACTTACAAAGTTCAGATATTAACCAGTAAATCTTTAGTGCCCATATTATTATTTTTTGTTATGTTATCTTAAACACATAGCTGCCAACTCTGTGGGTTTACAATGTTGAATCAGTCTTCTTGACTGAATTTCACCTCATATCCATCTCACTGTCTTAACTTAGTTTCCTCTATGTTTTTTAAGAAGTTTTTCTCACTCTTTTTCATTTTGCAGCAAAATAATAAAACTGCATTAAAATTGGAATTTTTTTAAAAAATTCTGTGAATTTCTCCTTATTTTTGCTAACAATAAACAAAGACATAATAAACACCTTAAAATTGTTTTCTGCAGTTGCTCAGTTAGCCATTAGAAAAAGGAAAAAAGCAAACTATTCTGCAGGTGTTGCACTTCCAGTACAGTGCATGTGTTATGCTATCATATCTCAGTTTAGAAAGCATAAAAATAGATTAATAAAATAACTTAAAGTTTATTAAAAACTATTACAATTAAAGATTTATATTCAGAGAAACATAAATAAATATACAATGTGGAAACCCCCCAACTTGCATTGCCCATAGGATCTAGAAATAAGAGCCAAATTAATCAGTTATAAAAGACCAGTGAGAGACAGTGTCATAAACATCAAAACAGGTTGATGGATAAAGGACTAATCGATAGTGTTGCCCAACATTCATAGTGATGTCCAAGCATTTTTAACATATGGCGCGCGCGCACACACACACACACACACACACACTGTTGTAGTACAGTTCTACCAGTGTTATGCTGTCGTGGTGCTGTTTCCTGATGTGATCCAATGAAGTGTTACAACTTCAAGTATTTAAACTCGTAGCAGAATCTGTACATTGAAGAAATCATAATCACTTAGTATCTAACAGACAGTTTAAGCAGAAGTGTTTGAAAACATACTGCATTGGTAAACAATCTTATGGTGTATTTAAATATAAAACTTGTATGCTGCCAATGGAATTTAATTTCTAGTGTAGTGTGGACTTCAAAAAACTTGTTTCAGCCAGAAATCTGTGTTCTTCTTGTTGACAGTTCTCCAGCTTTTCAAAAGTTGGCAGCTATGTAAACATTAAGGATTATTTTATGCTTAATGTGCCAATTTAATTTGAATTTTATATTGACAAACTTATTATTATTATTTTTTTTATGTAATCTCTAAATTTTTATGTTATTAATATGAAATTATATTAGGGGGATATAAGTATCTTTTGCATATGGAGGAGAAATAAAAGCTGCACATTTTATGTCTAATGATAGTTATGATTTATATGCAAAAGTATTTTAGTAGTAAGAAAAATTTTAGTATTTCTTATTTCTGTCTCTCTTTTACAGTGCAACCTAAGAATATTGGATGTCTGGGGGGAGGGGGGTGGAATGGCACCTTCATAAGCTATCTGCTTTATAATGAAATATACATAAAAGGTCAGCAAACTTTTTAAACCTTGTGTTATACAAGTTACAAAACAAATTAATTTGCTAAAGTATATGGAATAAAGGTAGATTCTGATATAAATTAAATTTAGGAATTATCTATTGTTTTTATCATGGCATAGTTTTTATACAGTCATTTCCAGTGTACACTACCTGTGCTTCTGTTTTTCCCAAATCATGTGTCACTGAGTTAACTAAATTAAAGTTTAATCTAAAAATATTTCTTGACTAACTGTCTAAGAGTATGAAAGAGTTGGTTTATACTCTTAGACATTTAGTCAAGAAATATTTTTAGATTAAACTGTGCACACCATCAAGCATCTCTCATATTGTGGACTTATTCTTCATAACTGGGTTGCCACTATTGCAATAACTGGTACCTGCCCACCCACCGATGAGTAAGCCAACAAGCTTCGAAACTGTGCTGTCTGGGTGGTGGTATCCGCCTAGAATAAGTAACATTAGTCTTCTCCACTGGTGAAGCGTTACTTATTCAAAGCAGTGCAATACCTCAGCCACTCATTGTAAAGGTATTCACAGTATGAGATATAATTAAACGATGCATTCATACTACCTGGGTAGTAGAAATAACATTGTGCAGTACCCATGCATAAACAAACTCTTAAATTAAGTTGTTATAATGTCAACTTTTTTTTTTCTCAGTTGGATATATTATTTTATTTGTACTTTACTTTTTAAAATCTAAGTCTAAAAACTTAAAATTTAAGTATGGGGTATTTGGTGAGTATGGGCTTGACACACCCAGGATCCTGAGCTGGATATCATCATTCTTCTCCTTTTTGGTGATTCCTTCCTACTTCTCTCTCTCTCTCAGGGTACTCATTTTTTTTTGGCTGGTGCAGCATAAGCCTCAGGCTTCCTTGCACCATATGGCTAATAATAATAATAAAACTGCTTTTTCAACCCACTGTAGCCATTATTACAAAAGATATTCAGCAGTTTTACCCTTTACTGGTCATGGACGAAAATTTCGCTTCAAGATTGTAAAAAGAATTTCTTGCATTCCATGTGTTATGAAACAAACACCTTGTATTTATTACAATTTTGCTGGAATTAAGGAAAGTTAACAAATTATTTTTTTTAAATGTTCTAATTGTGTTATGGAATGGGGAAGATTTGTAGGATTGTAGAATGCTCTTTGTGAGCAAGATTAGAATCTTTTATTTAACAGTAAAGAATCTGAGAGTTTCTCATTGCCGAAGTTGTCATATAAGAAATTGAGATGATATAATGCATTCACATTTAGTGAATACAACGGCTAAAAAGCTGTTAATTTTAGATAAACATTTTATACTTATTACTCTTTATACTGGTGTAAATAACACCAGTATAACAATAACTTATAACCATTTCTATTTCACTAAGAAAAAATAATTTTAAAGAAATATTGATGTAGGGCCACTCTATATAAGCTTCTAAAATTTTTGTTGTGACCATCTGTACACTTTGGTTACAGAGTTAAAGGATTGGCTGGCCACCCTGCTCTTTGACATTTTAACATATGGCATTGTAACTAATGAAAAATAATACACCTATTATGTGGAATTCACTTGGACCAAACCTTGTTTGAAGAATAGAATTGCCACTTTAACCACCTTTACAATTGAATTTGAGTTTATTTTATAGTAGTGCATTTTGTTTTCCAGTTGAACATGATTTGATCTATGGTTTAAAATAAACTACTATGTACCAAACTGTATTATTTGGAGGTTGCATTGTACACACACAATGTTCTGGAAGATATAGATAGGACATTTAAATTATATAATTTTGCTAAATCTTTTCAATGAAATATGACTGTTATTCAGTCATTAGAACTGTGAAAAAATAGTCTTTTACTTAAAAATTGATCTCAGAGTTAAATGTTCTTTAAATAGTGTTTGTTATTCCTTTTTTTTTGGCTTAACTTTCAAGTTAACTTATCCTTTTGTTCACTTTTAATATTTTTTGGGTAAACTGACAGCAAATGAAACTTAAATTCTCCTAAAATAGATGAAATATGTATTCTCTAAATTATATACAGTGTATTAGAATTTTAGTATATGTATACTACAATATTTTGTTATTTTTTATTATTATTACTATGACTATTACTATTATTTTATATATATTTATTTGTATATTTATTATTTTTATTATTATTTTTTGCTCTGCAAGTATGTGATAAACTGAAATTCTGTTAATAGTCGAGGGATGAAAGTTAAGAATTAAGAACTGTTACTTTGCACAACTTTGTTTCACTTATGAAACTATAATGTGCTCATCACCCTCCACTGGAAAAATTTCTTTCGGAAAAACAATAATTCCCACATCTAACTCATAAGTGGGTGCATAGGGACTTTATGCAAAAGCCATGCTCACACATGGACACTGAGACATTATTTGCTAATAATAAAATAAATTTATTACAGATTCCTGAAGAAACAAAGTGAAAAACTGCTTGGGATAAAATCATTACTTCTTTCAAATGGCAACATTACATTTTCAAATTAGCATTGTGCCGCTCAAAATAGATTTACAGAATGTGAGAAGAGTTTGCCGTTGTCCTTGGATTCACTATGCATTTTGTGCATGAAATTAGCAGCCTTTTTAAAAATCTCTCTCTCTCTCTCTCTCTCTCACACACACACACACACACACACACACACACACACACACACACACACACACACACACACACATACAGTTTGAACCCTTGTGAACAAGAACATTCCATAAGTTAGTTAGATGCTTGAGAAATACCAAATATGAGGCAAGCCACTGTGTGATTATGTCAACGTTATACAGGAATTTTGCTAGTAGGGAAAAGGAGGTGATTATCCCTTTGTATAAGGCAATGGTCAGGCCATGCCTTGAGTACTGCATACAGGTCTGGAGGCCTCATTTTAAGAAGGACGTAGAATTGCTTGAGTGTGTACAGAGAAGGGCAACGGAGGGATCCTCTTACCAAGAGAGGCTTAACTTCTGCAAATTGCAGTGGCTGGAGACTAGGCACCTGTGAGGTGATCTGATTGAGGTGTATAAGGCCTTGAATGGGTTGAGCACGCTGAATTTTGAAAGGATTCTTCTGCTTGCTCAGATTACGAACCTGAGGGGCCATAAATTCAAATTGAGGAAAGACAGTTGTAGAATAGATGTGTGGAAATTTGCCTGTGGTTAATTGCTGGAACAAACTTCCATCCGTCATTGTGGAAGTTGATAGCTTAAATAAATTCATGGAGGAACTGGACATACTTTTAGAGGGAATGGATGTGTGAAATTCAAATTATGTACCAGTTTCAAATTACACGTGTGAGTAATGTGTTGTTTACAAGACCCTGAAAACAAAGCTAGCATGTTAAGTAAAAGAACGTTTTCATTAGGAAGTTATTATTATATTGGTTTTAACTTTGAGCTAGAACAGCAATTGCTTGAGATACAGTTGCAACCTGTGAAGTGCTGCACAACTATAGAGCACAGAAAGTGATGAAATTGGTCACACAGAACTTCCCTAGTTCTTTGGATTCTTAAATTCTGAGTAAACAATGTTTCACTTCCAAAACATCCCAAATAAAAGTTTGGCTCTATTGAGGAAGGTAGAAAAAAAAAAAATTCAGATTTTTAATTATTACTTAATGATTAATGCACAACAGATACTTTTCAAAGGGTGCCTGTCAGATCTTCTGCAGTTACCATGATTAAAGAAAAGTTTACTAGACAGTAGCTTATAAGTGCTTTTATTTTATGGTTATTTAACAAATAGTTTGGCATTATATATTCCATTAATATGATGCCTCTCTAAGATTTTGTCAGTTCCAGTCTTCATGTTATGGTTTAGTTCACGTATATTTTTTTTACAAATTAGTTTGTTTTTATTGGTTTAAAATTGAGATTATTTTTGTTTCCCTTCCTTCCCCTTCTCTTCACCCATGCACCTTTGATGTAATCTAACAGTCATCTGGATTAAAATGGCCGTACATAGTTATATAAAAGTACTGGGTACTTTTATATAACTGTACCCAGTTATATAAAAGACATTGATTGTTCATCCTTAGCTCTTTTTTGTATATGCCTAGCTTTCACTGATGAGTTGCCACTAAACAGCTGAATGGGCAGTGACAAAAGGTTTCATATGGTCAGCTAATAGTCACCATTCTATACCTTGGTTTGTTTGGTGTTTCTGTATTTTGTATTTCATTAGTGAGTCTTGAGCTTGAGGCATTGCTCAAGATATGAACTTGAATGAAACTGCAATGAATAAATTTATTTTCATAACACATTGGTGAATAATATTGTTGATAGGAAGCTAAAAGCCAAAATCAAGTCAGATATTTGCAGTTATTTCTAAGTTTAAAATTGCTATAACTTAGTTATAAGCAGTTGCTAATATACTCAGCGGTATTGGGACTAATGAATCATTATGACTAAATGCAAAATCAGAAAATGTTTAGAGGTATATAGAAAGAATTTTGGAAGTTAATAAAAAAAAAGTTGTTTCTGAGGCAATTTAATAAGCAGTGACTACCTTTTTTCTTTCAAATATATATATAAAAAAGAAAAAATTGCTAATTTTTATATTTAAAAGTTTATTTTAATGCATTATTTTTTTTTTGTTACAAGTTTTTTAATCAATTTTCATAAAGCATTGTATTGGATACTCAACATTTTTTTTTTTTTCCTGTGATTTTTTTTTCCCCTTGGTTTTACATGAAGCAAAAAGTTCTTTAACAAAAACAAACAAAAAAAAAAACCCTAACTGCTTCCCATAAGAATTTGTTCCTAAAACATGCAAGTAAAAATTGATTATTTGCATTTCATTCTAAACAGAAGAAATCATCTCCACTTAAGCAGAATTCAACCTTTTTTTTTTTTTTTTTTGCATTTTATTATTGTTCTTTTGCCCATTATTTTTCACAGATGGCTGTTTTTTTTTTTTTTTTTTTTTAAATCTGATAGTTTCATTAACTTTGTTCCAGTCCATGACATCCTTCATTAACATCCAATCAAAAATGATGTTTGTCGTGTCTGCACTTTCCATGAATGTAAATATCCCATTATAGTGTAGAATCATTTTGTATATGATTTTTATATAGTAATTGGTACAGCCACTGGACTTACTGAACTGAAAGTTATCATTTAATGCAATGATAAATTTCTGTAACTATACCTACGGTTTTCTGTCGGATATTTGATTATTTTAGATGTTCTTAAGAATGGTAGCATTCATTAATAGTTTTAAGAAATTATTTTTTTTAGTGAATTTTAAAGTTGAGAGGGCTTAAATGTTATCAGGAACTTTCATAATTTCATTAGCATCACTGTAAATTTGTAGCTAGGTTAATTGCTGATTTAAGGTTCTCTTTGAATTACAAGATTTCATATGGTTTTTGACATGGTAATTCCCAGTATCATGAAATAATCAGGAAAGATATGATTAATCTTTATATAACTGTAAATATTGCTTGTGGGCCAAATAAAATTAAAGTTCCCATACAACCATTAATGTATTTCCAACATTACATACCTGGAGAGGAAATGAAATTTTTAGTTGTAGTTTTTTCATTTGAAAATTTTTGAAATAACTGTAATAAATGTTGAAAGAAATTTTTTTATAAAAATAACTAATAAATTTACATTATATTGAAATACATAAATAGGGAATTAAAAAGAAGTTCTGATATATACAACCAGTCACTGAATAACAATGCTTTTTTAAATTTCTCTGAATACAAAATATAAGATAGATTATTGTATTACCAAGTTAGAAAGTGCTATTTTTATCTAGATTTAGAAATGATTTTGTATAATTTATTACAATTTAATGTTTATTTGTTATCTTTTTGTGTTTTGTTAATAGTTTATTTTATCAGATTTTATCTTAGCCATCTCAAAGCAGTTGGTGATTTTTTAAGTATTATGTAAATTAATTTGAGCTTTCTATTTAACAGATAATTTATTGCATTCGTGTAGGTTGCTTTATATTTTCATTTAATTTGTATAGATTGTGTGGTACTTGTTATTTTATGAAATGAATATATTTAGTGGTCTAAGTTATTTTAGGAATTTCAGTCAGATTCTGACATTTTAGTTATGTTATTCTCAGTAGGAATTATAATCTTGAGCAGTTTGCATGTTTGTGTGTGTATATACTTGTTAGGGTGCTCAAAAGTTATAAACCAGTTTCAATTCAGAACATCTGCAAATTACTTGATTATCAAGAAACTAAGTGAAATTTTATTTAGCTTTCTTGAAGGCCCACTTATAGAATTCATGGAACAACATTTTGTGTTGTTTTCTTTTTTTTTTTTGTTAGTTGTTGGCACATTGGCTTCTGTGGCCATGTTGCACCTCCCAAGGTTTTTGCATTTTCTACTCTGATCCAAGCCTGAGGCGGGATTCGAATCTATGACCTTTGGGTTGCCAGGCAGGCACTTTACCCACCCAGCTAGCCCAGTCGGCATTTTCTGTTGTATAGTGAGCTCTTGGTTTATGAACATTTGATTTACAAATTATATCTTGATCTTATGAACTTTTTTTGCAACTTCCTAAAGCATTGCCTTTTGAAAGTTAAATGGATAAAAATGAAATATTTTCATTTTTTATGCGCTGTATTTTGCATAATTAGCATATGCAAAATTACTAATGTTGTAAATTATGTATATTAAAAAGCACTGTATATGCAATTTAAACTAACACATTAAAGTGTGTTCTTGGTAAAATTTACTATCAAGCAAATGTGATGAAAGTGTAAATTACCAACAGAGTCTACTTATTCTTTCCAAAGTCATTTCATATTTCTAGTGAGTGAATAAGCAGCTTTTTGATAATTTTATTGCAGTTGCACAAAGTGCAAAGAGGGTCCATTAGGATTTCATTTTTTATGCGTTGTATTTTGCATAATTAGCATATGCAAAACGTGCTGATTTTGTATATTAAAAAGCACTGTATGTGCAATTTAAACTAACATATTAAATTGTGTTCTTGGTAAAATTTACTATCAAGCATATGTGATGAAAGTGTAAATCACCAACAGTGTCTACTATTAATAAAAGTAGTTTGTTTAGAATAGTTTATTTCACAGGGAAACTGCTGTCCTTTCCAAAGTCATTTCATATTTCTAGTGAGTGAATAAGCAGCTTTTTGATAATTTTATTGCCGTTGCACAAAGTGCAAACAGGGCCCATTAGGTTAGTCACACTACATTTTGACTTGTAGAATGGGGTTGTAGGTATGTTGGGAGGTAACCAATCATAAGCATGCACTATGATTGTTTATTTCTGTTGAAATTACAGTAATAGTTGTTCCTTAAGTGTAACCCAACTCTACTGTATATTGCAATACAGATATTTTAAAATCTTATTGTTAAAATGTTATATTTTGTTGTCTTATGTAACTTGTGGTTATCCAGTTGTAAGGCATTTTTGGGCACAAATGATTTTATTTTTTTGGAACACATCTTGTTATACCTTTATAACCGTGGGAAATTTGCTGCTTGTTTGTGAACTTTCACTTTACAAACTACTTTTCAGGAATATTGTATTTTGTAAATCGGGAGGCTCTGGTATTCTTCAAGTGTCTTTCTTTAAACGGACATGAGTAATGTTACATATTACTTCCTGAATGTTCTTCTTCAGGTCCTGTACCGCCCATTCTTTTTTTTTTATTTAATTTTTTTAAAGAGCACAAAATGGTCAAAAGATCTCATAGGCAAATTTACTTTTGTCAGGAAACATGTCTGCATTTTTCAGTTTTCCCTTGTAGTGCTTGAGGGATGCAACATACCCGATTGTTGTATATTTGCAGCGGTGCTCACTGAATCTGTGTAGACTTGTTCATATGGAGTAATTAATATGATTTCTTCATTAAACCGGCCTCCGTAGCCGAGTGGGCAGGAGCGGGAGTGCAGTAGCACACGCTCTTTGAGTAGACCGGGGTTCAAGCCCCTGACTGCTGAATACGGTCGATCTGCCAACCTGCACTGGACCAGCGTGGCAGATTATGGTCCATTTCCCTCAGCATGAATTGCTGAGGAGGCTTCCATCCTGCAGTGGGTTGATAATGGCTGCACTTTACTTTTACTTTACTTCATTAAACTGACTGAGTTGCAGTTATGGGATAGCTATTTTGAAAACAGTTATACAAGGGAGGGGTGTCAATGAAACGTCTACTTGTGAATTAGAACGCTGAAGATAAAAAAATAAAATATTTCAATGCAATAAAAATGAAATTGCAAATTTTGATGCACCCTGCCTGCATATACACCAATTCTGAAGAAAACATTTGTCTTTTTTTTAACTGTGGTTAGTGATATTATTATGGTGAATTATGCTTTTTGTGGCAAGGAATGTATACTTTTCTTATACTAAAGAAGTGTAAAAAAAAAAAAAAAACCCGAAACATCTTTGCTAAAGTGTATACACTTTATTACTGATTATACGTTTTTCTGTATGCTTTATATATATATATTTGTTTATTTTGTAAGCGTTACAATATATGAGCATATATGTGTATGTATTTAGGAATTGCTGGCACAAAATCTTTTAGTGTTGCTATATTTTTCAGATTAAATAAAATATTTTTTATTAACAAACACAGCCAAATTTGGAATCCCAAACTTCACTTAAATGCTTGCAGTTCTTATCTACAAAGCTTATTGATATGTAGAGAACTTAAGGTTCAGTTTGTAAAATTTACTCATTGTTTAAATACCAGTACCACATATCTAAACTATCATTTGGAGAACAAATTTGTTCATTTCCATCGTCTCAGTTATACAGTTAAAAAGAAATTCATCTAGGATTATTCTGTGGTGGTCCTCCTTTAATATTAGAAACATTGTGCAATTAAAAACATAAAGATCACTTCCTATTTAATTCTAAATATGAGAAGAAAGCCAAGTGAAATCCTAATAGCTATGCAGTAACCATCCCCATTTAGTTAAACAGAACGACCACAAGATCTCACGAGAAATCCAGTGCTTCTGTTGTTGATAACAAAACGAGAGCAACAAGAATACACTGAAGTAGACATATTCATTAAAAAAAAAAATGTATTCTTAGATAAACATGTATTTGATTATTACATAAAAAGGAAATTCAAAACCAAACTGAATTTAAAAATTTAGATATTTTTTTTTTAAAGTGTATATGCCCACTCAATTGTGGGTGGAGTGGATGATAGAGTTCATTATGAGATAATATTGCAGTTTGGGATTTTTCAGCTCCCACAACATGCAAATCTGGCTGAAAGAATATACACTTGCACAGACATAGGGTTTAACATACATACTATGATGTACAACTTCATACCAAAAATCTCTGAAACAAGAACAACTGTAACAAATTTATATCTTTTATCAGAATGTTTTCATAAATTTAAGATTAAAATAAAGTATAATTTGTGTTATACAGTAGGCCCTGCATTGTGGTATTTTCAGGTGGAGGGGCACCAGAAAATTTTCCCACGTTCTGGCAGCCTAATCTGCCCCTGTGAATGACTTATGAAATGTTATGCTTTCCAGCATATTTTCCTATTAGTCTTGATCTTCCACCTTAAACAATTATCTAATTTAATGCCATTTCTCTTGTCTGTTGGCCAGTCCATTCTGTTTCTTCCCCATGTATACCCATGTTTAGTCTCTAGAGCAAGGTTTCCGGCATCCCCCTCCCCCCATACTTCTCCAACCCATGCATGGTACTAAGTACTATACTGTTTGATACCTTTCGTGTTTGGGGTTTTCATAAAAAAAAAAAAAAAAAAAAATTCTTTGTCATAATTTTACTTTTGTTCCCATGTTGTGATCCCCACCCCACTCCCTCCAAATTAGAAATGGCATATTCAGCCAACTTTGAAGGGCTACTTCAAAATTTGCTACTGATTGTGGTTTGATAATGTAAACAAGACAGCAGCTGGAAGCAATCTTAAGAGAACTATGAATGTTGGAGAAACCATAGCAAAGCATTTTTATAGTTAAATGTTATTTCATGCTTTGGCGAATTGTTTTGATTCCCCTTTGTGCCTATATTATATGCATATTTTCCAGATTGTTATTGCCCAAGGTACTAAACTTTTTTGTTTTGGTGTAGTGTAAACTTGGGCTGCATTTATCTTACACTGAAGGCTCCTAAAATATCTGTCTTACATTGATAGCATTTACCTTACACTGATAGTCTAAAAGTTTTTTCTTCATATTGCCTTCTCCCATCCACCAAAAATATTTATGCATTTTAAAGTTGGAAACATTCAGAAATGTTAAGTACATCATTTCTGTAAAATTAGAGAGGTTATCTTTATTTTGACAAAATAATTTGGAAATAGTGTTTCTATATTCATATACTCTGTTTATACAACTGAATAGTAATTTAATAAATGTGTTTTTGCTTTCTGTAGATTTTAAGAGGAGTTCTGTACTTTAATGATTTGTTTTTAATGGGATTTAACTCAAAATATGTATATTTTCATTAATTAGTTTTTCTTTCAGATGAATTTTTATACACAAAAAAATTGGAAATGTTGCCAACAATAGTGCCAATTTCCATTCTGTTTTATTTATTTTTTTGCTGGGATAATAAGTAACAGAAAGTTGATGTACACAATAAAAATTATTTCATAAATTGCCTTAGTAAAATGGATGTTGTAATAAATATATCAGCAACATTTAGAGAACCATTTTTATTTTGTGTTGCTTGTTTTTGAAATTGCAAGAAATGTAAAACATTTCAACTGGAACTTGTCATTTTAATGTTTGGTACTGTACAGTGACAAGTTAGAAGTCCATTTTGCATATTGATTGTGTCTTCCTTTTATATCTGCATTTTTTTGCAGCAAAAAAATGTAAAATATTTATTCACTTGCTCTACATGTGCTTTATTTTTAGTAGTATTGTTAAACAGCAATCAGCTTTGTATGCTCAAGATTTTAACCCTTTTCAGAGAGAGAATATTACTAATCATTGCTCTTAATTTATTGCTAAAGCACATATGTTGGATGGATTAAATTCAGCAATAAATATTTATGAAATCATATATTTTGACTCATTCTTTGAAGACCATTTAAATTTCAAATGTGACTTCATTTTAAGATAGGAGTGAAGGAAGCTGTTTTTAATAAGAGTAGACCCTTTGAGTAACTGTCTGGCCAGTAAGCTGGCAGTTTGATTGTACATTCCAGCTCTTACCAGTTTACTGTGATTGTTTGGATATATAAAGTGTCCATGCTTGCTATTCATAACTGATTATATTATGCATGCAAGATTCATCTCTGTCTTAACTTTGGAAAAATCTGCCAGTTGGGAACCTAACTGGCATATTTGATGTCAAACATCCTGGGGGGGGGAGACATAATCTGCAGCTTCTGCCAGAGGTGAATTACTGTAACTTGTATTGTTTCAACCATGAAATATTAAAAAAAAAAAAAAAAAAAAAAAACTTGAAATTACAGTTTGTGATTAGAAGCAAAACATTAATTGCTTTGCTTCTAATCACAACTAATGTTGATTCGGTAGAGTAAGTAGCAGACTATTACATCAGCCAATAGCTTAATTAGGTTATTGTCTTGGATTTCACTATATATATATATATATATATATATATATATATATATATATATATATATATACACATACACACACACACACATTATTTGTAAGTAAATGCTACCACGTAACAGTCATTGGTGTAATTGTCTTGAGGGCAATAGTGGAGGGTGTTACATAACTGGAGGACATTTTGCATTTCAAATGTTCAGTTTACAGTCAGTTTAAAATTGCATGCATATTGCTGAATAAATGTCATACTGTATTGTCACATTGAGAAATATGTTTTTAGTGGAATTGTACTTGGAAATGAAGTCTTACAGTGAATGCCAACAAAAATTTGTTAAAATCCTTAATACAGGAACTTATAGAAATTTGACTTTATATAAGTTTTTGCCAGATGGTGCAAACTTAAAAAAATCGTGGAAACGTATTTTACATCCCGTAGGAATAAATAGAGGTATTGTGAAAATATTGTAATAACAGTTTTTTTTTTTTTTTTTGTAATTCGTTCCAAGTCCTTGGAAGTTGAAATTTTTGCTGTATTACTAAGCTATTTATCTCTCTAAAAGGTCATATTTATAATGGAAATTGCACTACCCTTTCATCGTCATCATATGCTACCATAATTATAAGAATAAATTTTGAATGCCTTTGTGATATTTTTCTAAAGCACGTTTCTGGAGGTCACTACCAAAAAACAATAAAAACAATTTGCACTTTCCGGTTTATTGGGCTTTTCTGTTAGTGCATCTAATTATAAACAGGTAGTGAACTCGATCCTGTTGCATTTGCGATAATACCGATAACTGCAATTGTGTGGTTTTTATTATGGTGAAATGTGTTCCCTTTCACTGAAATCTTCAATTATATAAAAAACAAATTTTCAGAAACTTCTCTTCAGTCCTATTTAAGTATTACAATGATGAAGGGAAAGCGACCAACGAAAAGTGCAAGTGGTAGCAGTGCATGTATAAAAGAACATGTTAAAGTATCAAAGCATTTAAGATCAACAGTGCCAGGTTACAAGGCGTCAAAAGATAGGGCCACTCTCTTGCTTGGGGCTAATGCAGTAGAAGAAGATTACAGATTAAAACCACTGCTTGTGTACCATTCTGGAAATCCTCGTGCATTTAAGGGCATCAATAAAGCCACCCTACCCGTGCATTTCTGATCAAGCCTGTAGATAACAGTATTTCTCTTTGAGAATTAGTTTAAATTCTGCTTCATTCCCAAGGTTGAAAATTATTGTAAAGACAACGACATTCCTTTCAAGATTTTGCTTCTATTAGATCAGTGGTCGATATCGACCCCCAGGAGTCGATATAACATTGTTAGGGGTCGATTCAGGCTCAGGGGTTGATAGAAAAATATGACATCGTTGTACGTGTAATATTTAATTCGGTTAACTTGGATTATCTCCATCCTGAATGACAACGCAATTAACAGCGAATCTTGGGAACAGTGATATGAATAGGACCTGTAAGATGGAGCAAGGTCACGAAAATAGTTATGGAGGCCAAAATGACGCATTTACCAATAATTGGACGTTGGTGGTTCCCGCCCGGCTAGCACGGCAGGAGCGAGATTGCAACACGTACGCGGTTTTTTTATTTATTTACGTATACTTACACGTATTCGATCCCAGTCTCATTTTTGAGCATCAACATACAAGTGAGCGTTAATGTTCTGAAATTCATCAACATACATATTATAATTCAATCGTTATTCATTCACGAACTAAACTTCTATGTTGAAGAGTTGAGCAGGGCTGGTAGTTTTGTACATCCTATAGAAATACGTGAATAGGTTTATTTTTTAAACTTATTACTTTTGCTTACTGACTTCAATTTTAATTATTTTGTTACAACCCCAGTAACCACTATGGCAGCTTCAGATTCTAAAAAGAAATGCAGACAATATCTGTTAGAATATTTGAAACTTGGGTTTATTGCTTCATTAACAAACGAAACGAGGCCTATGTGTCTTCTTTGTGAAAAAACTTTTAGTAACGATGCAAAAATGAAAGATTATCTTCAAAGACTCCATCCCAATAAGAAAGATAAAGATCTTGACTTTTTTAAAGAACTGAAAGAGAAATACACACATCGACCAACTATAAAATCATTTATGAAAGCACCTGCTGAAGCTGACAATAAACAAGGATTAACAGCCTCCTACAATATTTCTTTTAATATAGCAAAAAAAGAAAAACCATATACAATTGCAGAGGACATTGTTATACCCACAATCAAAGAAGTAATTGAAACCATAATGAAAAAAAGATTCTGGCGTTTTAAAATGCTTACCATTGAGTGCGAATACCGTGAAAAGGCGTATTGGTGAAATGACTGAAGATGTAGAAAAAACTGTAATATTAGAACTCAAAAATAGTAAGTTCTCCATCTGATAGTTCCATTTTATGGCTTATGTAAGATATTATAGTAAAACCAAATATCAAATTATTGACGAATTTTTATTTGCAAAATATCTTGAAAGTGATGGAACGGGATTGACAATTTTTCAGCGATTGGAGGAATATTTAAATAAGTATGATATTCCATTTACTAATATAACAGCAGTAGCCACAGATGGAGCACCTGCAATGGTGGGCCGTTATAGAGGTTTCGCTGCTTTTCTGAAATAAAAAGTTCAAAGTGTACGTATTATTCACTGTGTGTTGCACCGAAACCATTTGGTGGCAAAAACTCTCAGTGATGAACTGCATGATACTCTAAGAGTGTGTATTAAATCTATTAATCAAATTAGAGCTCATCCTCTTAAATCGCGACTTTTTGCTAAACTTTGCGGAAAAAAATGAAGTATCAGACCAATTGCATACTGAAATAGGATGGTTGTCTAGAGGTGCAAGTCTACAAAGATTTGTTGAATTGTTCAACTCAACCCTAGAGTTTCTTACAGATGTTAATTTGTTTTTGAGTGATGAACTGAAGAGAAATAAGAATCATATTTTCTACTTGGTGGACTTATTTTCAAAATTTAATGACGTACAGACCCGTCTACAAGGTAAAGATATCACGATTATTCAAGTTTGGACAATTCTTTTAGGCTTCCAAGCTAAATTAGCCTTATTTAAATCATCATTGTTACGAAAAGATTTTCAGTACTTTTTGAATCTACGGCAATTGGAAGTAAAAGATGAAGACTTAGAAAAATTGCGCTTTTCAGATTTTGAAAACATGCACATTCCAGACTGGATTAACACGCCATTTTCTGCAGATATTGAAAATATCGAATGTAACTTACAAGATGAACTTATTGAATTGTCAGTTGATCTTGAAGCTAAGGTGCTTTTTAAAAATAGGATTTTAAATTACTTTTGGACGAATATAAATGTAGAAAAATATCCAAAACTTTCTGAAGTGGTACTCCCCTTTTTGCTTGCATTTCCAAGCTCGTACATGGTTGAAGCTGGTTTCAGCCATGTTAATTCCATTTTAAAAAAACAAAGAAATAAGCTAGATATAGAATTCTGTGGCGATTTAAGGCTGAAACTTACTAATTTTGAACCCAACATTACTAATCTTGTCAAGAGTCACGAAGCACACCCTTCACATTGACAGCGTTAGTAAATATTATACTAAGTTAATAAAAGTCTTATTTTCATATATATATAAGGAAGATTGTATTATTGTCATTTTGTTATCTAAATTAAATTTTATATTTTATTTATCCCTCCTATCAAATATGTAATGTTAAGAAGGAAGTCAAAAACGTATCCCTTTGATGTTAAGCCAATATAATAATATATACTATATTATACATACAATAAACACTAACTATAAAATAATCTAAAAACTCACATAAGCATCTTTTTTGCTTGTCCTATTATAATTACGTAATAGTAAAATAGAGGGGGTCAATAAAAACTCAAGATACTCTTGAAGGGGTTGACGGTCAAAGAAGTTTGGCGACCCCTGTATTCGATAATGCTCCTGGATATTCTATGCATCTAGATGATTTCAATTTGAACACGAGAGTCATTTCTACCACCAAACAGGATTTCACTCATCCAACCCATGGTTCAGGGTGTTATTTCGAATTTAAATACTATTTATGCACAACATTTGCTCAGGCATCGTCTGCAGTAGATGGTGAGAAAAATTTTATGTTAGGAGACTTGGAAATCTTACAATATTTACCACGCCATCTTAAACATTAATAAGGCCTGCCAGAAACTGCTAAAAGTTGTTTAAATGGCCCATGGAAGAAAATATGCCCACGGCACGTAAAAGGCTTCGAAGAATTTGAAAAAAGACTAATCATATGAAGAGGTTACAGATAAGATTGTAAAGGTTGCAGACCTACTTCAGTTGGAGGTTGATGCCAAAGACGAGGAGTTAATAGAGGAAGAGAAAGAATTATCTAACAAAGAACTTATTGACTTGTAGTGATAGTAAAAGAAGAAAATGCTGACGAAGCTCAAGATGAACCAAATGAAGAGCCAAGATGCTTCATTACCAGTATGGTGATGAAGCATCTTGGCTTCATCAGATTTGCTACCAGATAGGCAATGGCGAGGTTTGAGAAGATGGATCCTGACAGCGAATGATTCTTAAAAGTTAACAGAGGGGCTTGCTTGCTACAAATAAATCTACGATGAAAAGAAAAAAGCAACCATTAATGTTCTTTCATAAGGTTGGGTGGCCGACCCTTCTAAATCTCCACTATCTTTCGGCTGATAAGTGGCGTACTTATCAGCCGAAGATGTCGATTCTGGCAATGATGCTCGAGAGGTAAAACTTATTGATGTTATGCTGTCTCCTCTCTTTTTTTTTTGTAATTTTTCTTATGCAGGAGATAAAAAATTGAATAAATACAGTCAGTCCTCATATAACATGTGTTTACGCTACACGAATTTGATCATACACGATTTATAAATAGGGGAATGATATCGTATATAACACGAACCAAATTCGCTTATGCACGATTCGTCTTTGTGTTTACAAGAAACGGCAGTCGAATGTGGAATTGCCCCAACTGACGCAACACAATAGCAATGAAGAGAAGATGTATTTATATTATTCTAAAAATGTATTTATATTTTTTATATCAGTGAAGCGGATACACATTTCACCACAACAACGTAAAAACCCACACAATTGCAGCTATCAGTATTATCGCAAATGCAATTAGATCGAGTTTGCTACCAGTTTATAACAGATTCCACTAGCAGAAATGCAACTGGAAATTGTTTTTATTGTTTTATGGTAGTAACCCCCAGAAATGTGCTTTAGTAAAATTGGGCTTGTGAGGTGTCTGGCTTTATGGCAGAGACACACTATTGTGTTGTTTATTCAGTTGTTACATGTGCGCAGCTTTGTTTATGTGTATCAAGCATGCATCCTCATTTTGTAATTCTGCTTTATTCTCTAAAACTCAATAAAATACATAAAAGGTGTGAAAAGGAAGCGTCCTAGTGAAGACACTACAGGTTCAGAAAGAAAAAGGAAAGCAATATCGATACACAGAGGCAGACTGGGTCAAAAATCCTTACCTGGGAAAATGTGTAGCAACCTCATACTAGCATTTATGGCCAAAATCACACTTCTGGCCTCTGGCCCACCGGGGTTTCCCCGGTAAGGCTTATGGCCAGTCTCCCTCTGTTATAGAAAAAATATATGAAATTGTGAAACACTTTGAGGAAAACGGAAGAACGTGATATTGCACTTGCTACAGGCCTAAATGAGGCAACGCCGAGAATTAGAAAGAATGCAGAGAAAATAAAAACTTTCATAGCAGCAACAACTCAAAGTGTAATAAAATCTATTAGATCAAGACAAGAATTGGAATGGTTGTCATCTGTTTGGTTAGAAAATCAAACAAAGAACAAGTTTGTTTACGATAGAACCAAAAGCATTAGCAATATTTTATTACGTAATAGTCGTAATAAAATACATATTTTATTACGACTATTATGTAATAAAATACTGCTAATGCTTAATATATTACTAATAAAATACGTAAGTATTTTATTACTATTATTTATTGTTTGGTAATGGTTTGGTTACAAATGTGTGTTCAATCTTGGGTGGTTGGCACCTAACCCTATTTTTCCCATAGGGCTTGTTATTTATATTGCACAAGGGTTTTTAGGAACACAGCTATCGTGCTATACGAGGACTGACTGTAATTCTATTTATATGTTCGTCGAACATTTCTGTTTTTGATTCAATCAATTCAGCGAGCACAGTTGCAAGTTCTGTACAAGCATGGATGAAATTCCGACATGTAGAGTTCTATGGAACACAACCCATATGTAAGTTGGGGAGTTAGTTCTTGTACTAACTGATCCATACAAAGCTGCAGTTATTCAAGATAATAAAGAAGTTCCTTGAGTGTGGATTAGTTGGAAATAAGGAACATGAAAGAAGTGTTCTTATGCATGATACTTTAGATGACATTAGACAGATAATTTTACAGTCTCCAAATAAATCTACAGAAACAGCTTCAAAGAATAGTTATCAATTTGTTCAGCTCATTTTGCTGTAAGAGAAGACCAAAAATATTTTTTTCATACTGAATCCATGGTATGCATGAGCTTCAATTTCAGGATAATGTTAAGATAAAGTGAGCATTCAAAATACAGAGAGGAGTATATTGATACACTTTGTGTATTGCTTGCAACATCATCTAAAAAGTGAATTTATGTATGATTAATAATGGAGGATACTGTCAGCATTGTTCATAAACTATTATTTATTAATTATATATAATGAATGTATTTTCTTTTGATGATTTTTGGGTTCATTTTTAAAATGAACACACTGTATAAGTATTGTATTATTACCCTATAAGTATAGGCTAAATAAAACAAGTGTTTTAACATTACAACAAACTTTATGCTCAGTTATTAGCATTAGTAGAGGCATTTGACGCAAGAAAGCAAGCTTATGCAGCATCAGCCAAAAAAAAGAAAACCACTTCCACTTAACCCCACTGTTCGTTCGAAATACCTGTCCAGCTGAGCCTTAAACTTATTTAGGCTATCAACTTCCACGACAAGGGATGGAAGTCTGTTCCACCCGCTGGCTAAAGGCAAATTTCTGCATGCCTATCCTACATCTGTCTTTCCTCAATTTGAATTTATGCCCTCTCAGGTGATTATTCTGAGCAAGAGGAAGAATCTCATCAGCATTGAGCATGCTCAAACCATTCAAGGCTTTATACACCTCTATCAAGTCACCTTGCTGGTGCCTAGTCTCCAGACACTGTAATTTGCAAAACTTAAGCCTTTCTTGGTAAGAGCACCCCTTTGTTCCATTCACTAATCTTGTTGCCCTTCTCTGTACTCGTTCCAGCAGCTCTACATCCTTCTTGAAATGAGGCCTCCAGACCTGTATACAGTACTCAAGGTGTGGCCTGACCATTGCCTTATACAAGGGAATAATCACCTCCTTATCCCTGTTAGAAAAATTCCTATATATCATTGACAATACACCATGAGCTACTCTTGCAGCCAGTCTGCACTGCTCAGAGAACTTCATATCTGCCAGCACAACCACCCCCAGGTCCCTTTCATTCTCTACCACTGTCATTGTAGTACCACCGAGTTGATACGTTGCTCTGGGATTGCTGTTTCCCACATGTAGTACTTTACATTTGTCAATGTTAAACTTCATTTGCCACCTCTCAGCCCATCTGCTCAACCTTTCCAGATCCTGTTGCAACAGCATAGTGTCAGTAGTGTCCTTGACAACCCTGCAAACTTTTGTATCGTCTGCAAACTTGGACATTAAGCTTCATATACCATCATCAATATCATTTATAAATACAGAAAACAATAATGGACTCAACACTGAACCCCGAGGGACTCCACTAATAACATTAGTCCACGATGAGCAGTGTCCATTGATTACCACTCTCTCTGTCTTCTCCCCCTCAACCACCCCTTTATCCATAGAAGCAATTTGCCTCCAATGTCACACTGCTCCAATTTGTGTAGCAGTCTTCCATGTGCAACAGTATCAAAAGCCTTTCTAAGATCCAAGTATATAATATCAAAGTTATGCCCTGCATCCAGTTCTTTTGTGACTGCATCATAGTATCCAATCAAACTGGTCAGGCAAGACTTCCCCTTAACAAAACCATGCCGTGTCCGAGCTGTAACTGAAGTCTTGTCTAGATGATCCTGCAGTGCTTCTCCCCTTAACAAAACCATGCTGTGTCTGAGCTATAACTGAAGTCTTGTCTAGATGATCCTGCAGTGCTTCTTTAACCAGTGCCTCCATTAATTTTCCTGAAACAGAAGTTAAACTCACAGGTCTATAATTACTTGTGTCAGTCTTTGATCCTCCTTTGTGAATTGGAGTCACATTTGCACATCTCCAGTCTGTGGGTACCTCCCCTGAGTCCAAGGAAGCTCTCATAATTATGGCTAAGGGTTTGCTGCCTCCTTTAATATAACTGGATAGATCCCATCCACCCCAGGTGCCTTTCTTGTGTTTATCTTCAACAATTTCTCCTCCACTTTACTCTCAGTTATTACAAGATTCTCTAGCTTACTGCCAGAGTTAAATACACCTCTGGCATTCCCCTCGCTGAATAACTCATCATGTGTGAATGTCGATGCAAAATATTCATTTAGTTTGTTAGCTACCTGAGCAGGATCATCAACAGTTGACCCATCTGATTCATCCCCTTCCTTCTAGAGTTTACATAAGTAAAGAACTCTTTGCATCCCTTGCCAAAGATTTCTCGTAATCTGCCTTCGCCTGCCTAACCTCCTTTGTAACTTGGTTACAGATCAACTTGTATCTGTCATAGGCTTCTGTGTCATGCGTTAATTTGCATGTATCCCATGCATTTTTCTTCTCTGCCATATGTCTCATTAGGTCATCTGACATCCATTTAGGCCTAAACCTTGAACAATATTTCTTAGTTGGCATATAAAACCTAGTAGCTTCCAAAATAAGTTCTCTGAATTCTTCCCGTTTTGAATTTGCTCTTGGTAACATCATCAGTTGATCCCACTGTATAGAATTTAAATACTGTCTCAGTCCATCGTAGTCGCCTTTACGAAAGCAATAGCCCTTCCCTTTACCCCTAATGGTAGTTACCTCTTTGAGTAAATCCTACTTCAGCACGCTGTGATCTCTCCCACCTAGTAGTTCATTTATCTGCAGATTCTTAGTGCATGAAGAATCGCTACTGATAATCAGATCAAGAACATTACTCCCTCTAGTTGCCTACCGAACATGCTGATGTAGAAAACAATCATCCAATAAATCCACAAAAGCCTTGCTAGTGTGTGAGTGACCAACCCACAAATTCCAGTCAATATCTGAGAAATTAAAATCCCCCATTATAAGACTCTCTGATTTACTGGCCCACTCTATTTCCCTGTACAGTTTCTTATTATACTCATCAGAGTCATTTGGCCTATAGCACACTCCTACTCTCAATGCTTATGTCACACCAAACTGACTCAGCACTGTCCAGCGATGTCGACTGGCTTCACTTCCTTGGTTTTATGTGTTTCTTAACTAATAGCATAATCCCTCCTATCCTGTCTATCCTTTCTGTAGATGTTGTACTCCCCAAATTCCAGTTCTACATTCCTTATATCTGCGACACCACGTCTCTGATATCCCAACAATATCTGCCTTTGATGTTTTGAGCAATACCTCAAATTCATTTACTAAACTACTAGCATTGGTGTACATGCAAGTATACATGCACCTGTTTCTATTCTTAGCTACCCTAACACAACCCATGTGTTTATTTGTACTGCAATGACTCCCAGCAGTCTCTGAAATATCCTGCATCTTGTTTTTCAGGCTTCTGCTCATTCCAATAGAAGCAGTGCAAGAATCTCTTTGACCTCTGCCAGTGGCTACTGTTAATCTATTAGTCTTTGTCTCCCCCCAAGCTAGCAGTTTTCCGACCCACCTAACACTGCCTCGATAGCATCAGCAAATATTCTTGCACCCTTTGTATTTAAGTGTATCCCATCCCTGTAGAAGCAGTCTCTCCTGTTAACAAGTACAGTCCTGGCTGAAAAAAATTCTACCCTTTGAGCCTTGCACAATCTTTTTAGGGCCGAATTGATCGACAAGGCTGTCATCATATACTCCCTCCTATCGTGTCTGGGCAGAATTGCAGACACTTTCAAATTCAACCCTAATTCATGGCTTTTTTTCAACAGTGACCTGTACTTGTTATGTAATTCTGCCGGTCTCCTACTCTTGATATCATTAGTGCCAATGTGTACAACTATATCACCTTTTGTGCCCTTAATTAGTATGAATATATTGGATTTATGATAAATCAAGATAGTGATTTACTTATGAAGAACTGGAACTTTGGAGAGGTAAAAATGTACATGGCAACGAATATATTTTTGCAATTGTTGCATTCAAAATTACTTCAAAAAACAGAAGCAGAGTGAATGAATGAAGAAGAAAGATTGGGAGTGGAACTAATCTAGGAATGAGTGATTGTTTCCTCATATGGTAATGAATTGGGTGGATGGAATTTGAATAACACTGGTAATGGCAATATTTGCAACATGAAGCAAAAATAATATTTATGTTAATAAAAGTGGAGGTTACATTAATTACTGATGTCTTGCATCATTTTCACTTCACCTTGTGTAAGAGAAATCAGTGATTAATTTGAATACTATTTGGGAATTTTTTTTTTCAGAGCCTTCCCCAATATACCTCAAAAACAGCCAGTGCATCTAATATTTAGACAAAACTTACCTCCAATTTTGCATGGTGCATTAAATAAGATGAAATAGGAGAAAAAAGTAAAATATGCTAGACTGAAATCTGTTCCCCCTGAAGGTATGCATACCTTCAGGGGGAACAGGTCATTTTCTTAGAAGACCACTTCATTCATTATAATAAAGTCAGCAGCTTTTGAGTCTGTTTTCGTTCTTACTATTCATATCTCCATAAAGACAGACTCCAAAGCTCCTTGTTACAACTAACCTGGTGCTAATGAATGAAATGGCCTTCTAAGGAAACAATAGCCTGCCTAATTCAGAGATTGGATTTAAATAGAAAAATGGTACTCTTAAAATATTTTTTCTTCCACTTCATTTCACTTAATGCATAAATATTGTGCATATGCATAAATGCGTATGCACAATAGGAGTACAGGTTGAGAGCCTTGTCAATCAATTTGTCCCTGGAGGGAATGTGCAAGGCCCATGGGGTAAAATTTTCTCGGTGTGTTCTGTGCTTCTTAATAGGAGAGACTACTTCCATAGGTATGGGATACACTTAAATAAGAAGGGCGTAAGAATATTTGCTGATACTATCAAGGTAGTGCTAGGTGGATCAGAAAACTGGTAGCTTGAGGAGATACACAGACTAAAGATTAACCAGAGCTAAGCTAAACTAGGCAAAGGTGAAAGTGATTTGTGTACTGCTTCTATTGGGACATGCAGCAGCCTGGAAAGCAAGGTCTCTGGGATTTCAAGCCCTGCTGTGGATCATCATGGAACAACTAAACACATGGGCTGTGTTAGGGTAACTAAGAGTAAGAACATGTGCATTTATACTTGAATATACACCAATGCTAGGAGCATAGTAAATAAATTTGATGAGCTTAAAAGTGCTAGTCAAGACATCAAAGGCAGATATTGTTGTGATATCAGAGAGGGGTGTCACACAGATATAAGCAGTGTTGAATTGATATTTGGGGAGTACAATGTGTACAGAAAGTACAGATGGGAGATGAATGGTAGGGGAGTTATGCTCTTAATTAACCATATAAAATCTAAGGAAGTGCAATGAACCACTGCAATGTTGAGTTATTTAGTGACATAATCACTGGGAAAACAAAAATGAGAGTTGGAATGTGCTATAGGCCTAATGATTGTGATGAGTATAACAAACAACTGCAAAGAGAAATAGAGTTGGTGAGTAAATCAGAATGTCTTATAGATGACTGGAATTTGTAGATTGGTCACTCACTAGCAACTCTTGTAGATTTATTGGATGGCTGTTTTGTACAGCAGCATGGTAGAGAGGTAACAAGAGAAAGAATAATCTTGATCTGGTTATCAGCAGTATTTCTTTGTGCATTAAGAATCTGCAGGTAAAAGACCCATTGGGTGGCAGTAATCACAGTGCAATAATGTGGAAATTAATTAAAGACATAACTACTGTAAAGGCTAGCTTTTGTAAGAGTGACTACAGGGATACAGTTTTTAAATTCTATGCAGTGGGACCAACTGATGATGTTACTAATAGCCAATTCTAAATGGGAAGCAAGTAATCATAGAAGCCACTAAGTTTTTCATGCCAACAGAGAAATACTGTTCAAGGCTTAGACCTACATGGATGTCAGATGAACTGATGAGACTCGTAGCAGAGAAGAAAGATGCATATAAATTATCAGATGATACAGACACCTACAGTGTATATAAATTAGTCTATCACAAAGGAAGTTTGTAATCTAAGGTAGATTATGAGGTCTCTAGCAAAGACTTCTATGGTTATATTAACAGTAGAAGGAAGGGATTGAATCACATTGGACAACTTGAAGTCAGTGCATCAACTGTTGATGACCCTGCTCAGGTTGGAAAAATTGAATAGGTATTTTGCATCTACATTCATACTTGAGGAATTGTTTAGAGGAGTGCCAGAAGTTTATCAAATTCTAACACGAAGCGAAATGATTTTGTGATAACAGAGGAAAGTGGAAGAGAAAAGTTGAAGCTAAACATAAAAGTGTCTGGAGTAGATTGCATCTATCCAGTTATATTAAGGGAGGCTGCAAATGATGTAAGCAAACCCTTAGCCATAATTATGAGAGCATCCTTTGATTTAGTGAAGGTCCCTATGTACAAATGTATCCCCAATTCACAAAGAGGAATCAAAAGGTGATGTGTAATTACAGTCCTCTTAGCTTACGTCTATTCTGAGGAAATAATGGAGTCACTGGTTAAAAAATTAATGTAGGACCACCTAGACAGGAATGCACTTGTACTGCAGTGAGCATGGATTCCTTAAGGGGCAGTCGTGTCTGGCCAATCTGATTGGATACTATGATGCAGTGACCATGGAACTGGATGCAAAAAATACTTTTGATATCATATAACTTGGATTTCAGAAAGGTATGTTGATACTGTTGTACATAAAACACTGCTGTAAAGATGAGCAATGTCACCTTAAAGGCAAGTTACTGCTATAGGAATAAAGGGATGGCTGAGTTCAATGTTTATTAATGTTACTGATGTAGGTATACCAGGCTTCCCGTCTAAGTCTGCAGATGATACAAAGGTTGGCAGGGTGGTTAATTACAGTAAACAAGTCAAACTACTGCAAAAGGATCTAGGAAACTTGGGTTAATGGGCTGTGAAATGGTAGTTGAAATTTAACATTGACAAATGCAAGGTACTGTATATAGGTAACAGTAATCCCAGAGTAACGTACCAACTGTGCAGTACCATAATCAAGGAAGTGGAGAATGAAAAAGACTAAAGACTTGGGGATAATTGTGCAGTTAGTTATGTTGTTCTCTGAGCAGTACAGACAGGATGCCAGGACAGCTCAAGGGGTTTTGTCAATGATAACACAGAAACTTCAGTAGCAGGGACAAGGTGATTGTCCCTTTGTACAAGGTTAAGCAGCACCTTGAGTACTGTATACAGATCTAGAAGCCTCACTTTAGAAAGGATGTTAATTTGCTGAAAGAAGGGCAACCACATTAGTGAAGGGAACAAAAGGCTCTTTTCTAGAAAGGCTTCAGTTCTTTAAATTGAAGTGTCTGGAGACTAGGCACCTGTGGGTAGATCTGATTGAGGTGTTTAAGGCTTTGAATGGATTGAGTAAGCCAAATGCTGATGGCATTCTTCCTCTTGCTGTGACAACACACGAGGCATAAATTCAAGTTGAGGAGGGATGGTTGCAGGATAGATGTGTGGAAGTTTACCTTCAGCTACCAGCTGGTTTATTGTTGGAACAAACTTCTATCTGTTGTGAAAGTGGGAGTTGAAATAAATTCAAAGAATAAGATAAATTCTTGAATGGTATGGATGGATGAACTGCATAGTGTTTTTTTTTTTTTGGCTGATGCTTTATAAGTTTGTTTTTGGTTTCTTCACTACTAATACTAATTGGGGTTAGAGTGGTTTGCAGTTGACCCAGTCATTTGGAAATCCTGTTTTTATGCTTTTTGTGTAGAATATGCATCCTTGGATAACCTGGTATTTTCAGAAATTCTTCATCTAACTTAAAAAAGGTAGTATAAAATAACAGCTCTATTAACTTTAGGTTTCTAGGTACAAGACCTGGATCGACTATTAACATTTAGATTTCTAGGTAAGAGACTGACACCGATATCTTTTCCCAACTCCCCTCAAAGAATATCCATGACCACTTCACAAGGTCCCAGATATGTTAACTTCTTGACTGGCTCAAACTTAAATGCATGGGAGTCTTTTTTTTTTTTTTTCGAATACGTCATTAACAGCAAGTTGTGTTTTGTTTATTATGGAAAAAAAGAAGCATTTTGTTGTGGTATGCAAATCTGTTTTCATGTAAGAAGTGCTTCAGATGAAATCAGGCTAATTTATTCTTAGATGCTGCCTATTCATATGGACTTGCACTGAAAGGACAGAATTAATGGGATGCCTGGGTAATGCAACACTGTCACCCCTCTTGCTAGTGGATGAACACACTGCTTGACAGGTATATAGGTACACTGCATCGCTGTATTCACGTAGACAGTAATTCGATGTCAGTATGGATAAACGTGAGTTAACCAACTTTGAAAGAGGGATGATTGTTGGTGCCTGACATGTGGGTTACTCTATTGGGGAGATGGTACAGAAATTGCATTATCCCCATTAGACAGTATCAAGAGTGTATTGGGAATACATTTACAGAATAACATCTCATTGCAGGGAGAGAAAGGTGGTGGATGAATGTGGCCGTCGACATCTATCTCGCACTGTTTCAGCCAACCAGAGAGCAGTGGTGGCCCAAATCACCGCAAACTTCAACGAGGGAGGTGCCAGAAACGTCTCCATCAAGACCATCAGGCAAGCATTAGCTGCAATAGGTTATGAGAGCTACTGACCTACTAGAGTCCCATTGCTAACATCACAACGCAGGACTGTACACCTCAACTGGGCGAAAGAACGTCGGCACTGAACCTTGGATGATTGGAGACGGGTCTCCTGGTCTGATGAGTCCCATTTCCAGTTATTTCGAACAGATGGGAGGGTGTATATCTGGCAGAAACCACACAAATCTATGCACCTGTAATGTCACCAAAGAACTGTTCAGGCAGGTGGATGGTCGGTAATGGTCTGGGGTGTGTGTTCAAATGGCAGATGTTGGGACCTCTGCTATGTCTAGATGCATCTCTGAATGGTCTAGGTTACGTGTCCATCCTTGCAGACCATGTGCATCCCTTCGGTACTGTGGTGATTGTGCACCAGGGCAATGCGCCTCCCCACAGAGCTGTGGTGATTAGAACATGGTTCGAAGAGCATTCTGCAGATTTTACCACCATGGAATGGCCTCCCCTGTTCATGGGACACCCTGTGAAGCATATTTGGGATGCTGTGGAAAGGTCCATTTGAGCTTTGGATCCTCCCCCCAGGAATGCAATGGAATTATGGAGAGCAGTCCAGCAAGCATGGATGGAAATACCTGTGGAACGCTTTCGATTCAATGCCTCGCAGTGTGACTGCCATTATCCAGGAAAAAGGTGGGCTAGGTATCCCATAATTTCCGTCCACTCAGTGTAGTAGCCCCATAAAAATAATTTTTTATACAACTAGTTGAATGGAATGCTAGTCAGATGTCTACAAATCTTAATTCTCTGCCAATTCTTTCACCATCTTGTTCAAAGACTGTCACTGAAGGTTGGTTTGCAGTGACAATTTGGGAATAAATTCTTTCTGCATCTCTCTATTCAGAAAACTTTGGGCATCACTTTCTATAAGCCTTGTGAACAAACTATCCCACAAAGTTATTCCAAAAGCATGTTCTTACAAGTTATGCTTATGTGTTATCTGTAAGTAGAGCCTGGAGAATGCTTACTATTGGAGCATATTGTCTCAGCTGTGAAACATATTTTGCCCTCGTGGTATGGATTAGGTTCAGTGGTCACAGTGCATAGAACTAAGAATGCTGCTTCCTACAATTCTGTGTGTCTTGTGTTGTGGGAATTTTATGCAAGTGGCCTTAACACTTTCCAGCATGACAATGCTCCACATCACAGCAAGGAGTTTGAATGTTTGATTTGAAGAAAATAACATCGGAACATTGCCATGACCATCAAAGAAACTTGGGCTTAACCTAATTGAACATATTTAAGGTGAATTATAATGCAAAATTAGGACAAGGCTAAGACAATCCTCTTCTAATGAAGAGGGTTGTCTTGGCCTCGGAGGGAAGGCAAATGATTTAAAAGGATAAGTTTTCCACAACATGCAGAAGCAGTCATTACAGTCAAAAGATGGTCCAAAACACTTTATGATTTATTCATAATTACAGCTTTTGGAAGAATGTAATTATAATGCATATTAATGCTGGTATTCCTCAGGGTTCAATTCTTTCTCTGACTATTTTCCCCTTGTATATTAATGACATTCTTCCACTGGCTGGTATTCATTTCACAAATGTATGTGGTCTCAGTTCCAATTTCATTGATGTCTATTTCCACCTACAGTCTGGTAGGTTCTATTTTTTCTGATAGAATCCAAATTATTTGTTACCTTAACTACTGCTCACCTTAGTTGTCCTAATTATTCACTCTGATTCCTTTTGCTTGAAAATTGGTACTTGTGCATGTGTCCATCCTGATATTTCTTGATAAGGACTTGCTAATTTAAAATTGCCCCTTTCAGTCTTCTCTGGCTTAAAATGTATTACCCCATTCTATCAAATTCACTCAATGCCTCTATTGTCCTCCCAACTCCACTAATCACGTAACTTGTGGGACAAATATAACTTAATTTCAGTCCTTATAAAACTTAGTCTCCTATCTTACACTTTGCAAAAATAATGAAGATAAGCAGAGGAGTCTTCTGCTCCTATGCTTATCTTCAATGAACTCAGAGTTCTAGACAAGATCATGTATATCTCATGTGAACCAACTTTTCTTCTTCCTTATTTATCTTGTTGACTTCTGTTTACTGGAACAACCAGCCTTCACACGCATTTTCTACAATTTACAGAAATCAATGTAATGTCAACAGGTATCTTCAGCTTCTCAACCTTCAACTCATGCACATAGGTTCTAATACCTTTAGTGCTTGAGGTTTGATAAAAAGAAAAGAAAAGAAAAGAAAAGAAGAAAAAAAAAAAAATATATATATATATATAACCATGGGATTATATACAACTACATATAATTAGAATCTCTTATTTGCAGTGCCTTTGTTGTGAAACGTGTGGTTATGGTTAACTTGAATATTGAAAGGTTGACACTACTCAATAAGATGTTATTATGGATCTTTATTATTTTGGGCTAAGTGGCCATCTGACTTGAATAATTTAGAATTTCCCCTGCATGTGTATCTTTTAGGTCTGCTGTAAAACATGCTACATCTCAAATTCAGGAGCCCCATAGGGATTGGTACTCAGTTCAACCTTATTTGCAATTTGAATCAGTAATATGATAGCAAACCAAAGAATGGTTAAAATTTGAAATCAAGTCATCTTTATAGACTTGAATCAGTATGGGGGGATTTTTTTAACAATAAAAAATTAGTGTAAAATCTTAACTTTCAGAGGGGCTAGAAGTGATTAATTTAGATAATACTGAAGGTAAAATTTTCACTAATCTGTATTTGTAAAATAATAAGTGGAGTTTTGATATCAATACTTTTTACAAATATTGATATCAACGTAGAACGTATAGAGCATTTCAGCTCTAGTTCATACTAACTAATCTGTATTAAACCTAGTGTCCACAGTTATTTTCTAATAAGCAATTAAGATGAGGCAATACGTATATTCTCCACAGCTGCCTTCAAAATTTTTGATGGGATGTTCACCACCTTAAAATAATCTCAATGAATTTGAAATGGATCTCTCAGTAAATGTAGTGTTTCAGATATCCCCACAACCAAAAATTTGCTGGAGTTACATAAGGCAGTGTCAGGTGAGGGCCATGGAAAATGGTGACCAAATAATTCGCTCTTATGTGAAAGTTTCTTGGCATTGTTTGACATAATTATTAATATGGCGAATAGTACCATCTACATAAATACTTTACATGTAAACTGCATTGATTAATCTCTGGGATAATTTTGATCCAAGTAGACCAACAAATCCACAGCATATTTTAACTGGTGGAGTGAACTCTCAACATGCACAAGGGCTTTTATATCCCAAATTCAACTATTTGTGCCTAATGCAGATCCATTGGACCCTGTACAACCATGCCAATCATCAATTAGGTGAAATCACAATGGTTTTGATAGTCTTGCAATCCAAATAATGCAGATGTTTGAAAACAGGTGGAGGCCTTACTATAAAGCTTTATGTACCATGCTGCAGGGAATACCAGTTGTCAAGCATTAAATAATCTCAATGAATTTGTTTGGGCTTATTGTTGCATGCAATTTTTTTTTTTTTATCCTTTAGCAATTGTGCAGGATCTGATAACACCGGAGCTATACCAGCAATAGCCTAGGGATGTGGAAAATGGTGACTATCAGAAGAGACCCAAGTTGGACAGATCCTCATGGATAGGAGCCAGACTAAGAGAGACTTAGAAGGAAGCCTGCAATACAAAACAATAGTGGTGGGCACCAGTACTCACTGTTACCAACCTGGACAACTAGAATCAGGACTGGAAACCTCAAGACTTGGGCAAGCCTATGGCTACAGCACTGCAACGTGGAAAGCAAGGGGAAACTACTACAGTTAGCAATGGATGTTACATGGTTGTTTTCCATTAAGATTATTACTCTATTTAATACCATTCTTATACCACGTGAAATTAACATAGTTTATTAAGCTATTTGCCTTAACTACTATACATTAAGGTGACGTTTCAGGTATCTTACTGATACCCATCAGTCTGTCAGCAACATGGTCTGATGATGGTATCAGTTAGATACTTGAAATGTCACCTTAATGTATAGTAGTTTAGGCAAATAGCTTAAATTATATTATTAATTTCATGTGGTATTAAATATAGTAATAATCTCAAGGGGATACTACCACATTAACAATCCCAAGAATACAACATGGCTAGCCAAAAAAACAAAAATGGCCAGAGGGTGCAAAGAATCCCCGATTCATTTCCTCAAGCTTATAGAACTAAATTTAAAAACAAAGATCAACCACTTAAAATTGCAACATTATGTGGAATATCTGAAGTCTGTATCAAGCAGGGAAATTAGAAAATGTCGCGAACATTGATATCCTGGGCTTAGGGGAGGTGCAATGGCCAGAACAAGACGAAAAGAGTACAGTGAAAGGACACAAACTCTGCTGGAAAAGAGCGATCACAGAGGAGTGGGGATGAAAATATTAGATTCCTAAATGGATACTGGGTTTTTTCAGGCAGAATTGTTTAGACCAATTTAATACCCTTCCAATATCACTTAACATCAAAGAAGGGTCTATACACCAATGACATCATACACTGATGAAGAATACAGAGATTTTCTGGAAGACCTCAAATACATCCTAAACTGGGCCAAAATAAAAGGAATCAATGTAATTATGGGAGATTTCAATGCCAAAGATGGACCAGGGCAGGGTTGACAAACACTGCCTGGCCTTTTTGGACTGGGAACAAGAAACGAAAGGGGGAGATGCACTGGTTGACTTTTGCCAAGAGAATGAAATAGTCATTACAAACAACCTGGTTCAAGCTACCACCGACAAAAAACTATACACATGGAAGGCTCCCAATGATGCCAAATCAAAGATTAATCAAATCAGATCGACTACATTACCAATCAGAGATTCCGAAACATAATTAAAAGCATCAAAACCTATCCTGGAACTGATGTCAGCTCAGACCACCACCCACTAATAAGGAAACTGGTTATAAAATTAGAGACAATCAAGGATGAGCAAATGTTTTGTTTGTTATTTGGTTTTTTAGGAGCATTAGCAACTAAGGCCATATTGCTCCGGGATATGCGGTGGTCATTCCCTGGCCTTTCCACATCCTCCATATTTGGTGGTGATGATGGCTCGAACCCCGGTCTAATCAAGAAGAGTGTGCTATGCACTGCTGCTACCTTCCCACCTGGCTACGGAGGTGCCTGATGAGCAAATGGAGAATAGTAATTTTGATCTGCTAAATAGAGATCCAGAATCAGGGCGGACCCAGTTCAAGAAGATAATGACAGACAGTGCAAATGCAACTTTTGGATGGGCCCAAAGGAAAAGCTAAACAGCAATGGATGACAAGTGAGATACTAGAGCTAATGGAGCACAGAAAAATATGAGATGTATGACAGTTTGATTAGAACTAATAAGAAATAAGGAAAGCAAAACAGATATGGATGGAGGAGAGATGCAAAAGAACTGAACTGAATATCTACAAAATGAGCATAAGGAACATCTAGTCCACAAAGTGATGGAACTATGCAACATCAGGAAAAACTGTGCAAGAGGTTATATTCTAGATAAAAACAACAGGAAAATAGTGGACAAGCAAAATCTGAGGGAACTATACTGCAATGAGGACAGACAACTAAGAAATGGCAACACACAAACAGATGGTGAATTCACATCAAGACTTTCTGATGGAAGAACTGGGGCAAGCAATGAAGTCAATACCTTGGAACAAGAGGGAAAACAACAGCTCCTCAATATTTTCAATAATATCCTCAATGGAGGAAACCTTCCCCTGGACTTTCTGAGATCCATCTTTATTCCCATACCAAAAAAAGATAGGAGCAGCAGAATGTGCTGGCCACTGCACAGTAAGCCTCATAAGCCATACCATGAAAGTTCTCTTGAAGATGATTCTATGTAGAATTGAAGGCAAGATACAAGAGCAAATTGGAAAAGACCAGATGAGTTTTAAAAAGGGGATGGCACAAGAGAAGCAATATTTGCTCTGAATATACTGGCAGAAAGAGCAATTGAACACCAGCAGAACCTATTTGTTTGCTTCATTGACTTTAACAAAGCATTTGACTGCTTGAGACATGTTATTTGGTTTTTAGGAGCATTAGCAACGAAATCCATATTGCCCCGGGGATATGCGGTGGTCATTCCCTGACCTTTCCGTATCCTCTGTATTTGGTGGTCACGGACTCTAACCCCGGTCTAATCAAGAAGTGTGTGCTACGCACTGCTGTTCCTGCCCACCTGGCTACGGAGGCACCTGCTTGAGACATGATATTCTATTCTAGCTCTTGAACAAACTAAACATTGATCCAAAGGAACTAAAGATGCTACAGCTATTATATCTTGAGCAAGAAGTGGCAATTACTGTAGAGGGAGAAAACACAGACTGGATACAAATCCAGAAAGGAGTGAAGCAAGGTTGTGTGTTATCTCCTATGCTGTACAATCTCTATGCCGAAACCATTATAGATATACTACAAGAACCTAAAGAAGGAATTACTGTTAATGGTTCAGTTATCAATAGCTTGCGATATGTAGACGATACTGCTCTCATTGCAACATCAGGGGAAACGTTACAAATACTCCTCAACAAAGTTATAAACAGCCAGCGAACAGATAGACTTACCAATTGATGCCAAAAAGACCAAAATTATGGTCATAAGCATTTTCACCTCACCTAGAATCAAAATATTATTATTATTATCATCCATATGATGCAAGGAAGCCTGAGGCTTATTAAAAATTCCCGAGTAACCCTGAGAGAGAGAGAGTCAAAAGTAGAAGGGAACCACCAAGAAAGAGAAGAATGATGATATCTAGCTCAGGACCCTGGGTATGCTGCGGCAACTCCTCCACTGAACAAACTAATAGCTTTAAACATCTAGAAGGGAACCACCAAGAAAGAGAAGAATGATGATATCTAGCTCAGGACCCTGGGTATGCTGCGGCAACTCCTCCACTGAACAAACTAATAGCTTTAAACATCTAGGGAAGGTTTTTACAAATAGTAATCACCAAGGCACAGAAATTAGAATCAGAATCAGTATGGCCAAAGAGGTATTTAAGAATCTTAAGAACTTCCTCTGCGGCACTAAACTGTATTTTCAGAAAAGATATCGAATGGCCAAATGCTACTAGTGCAGCACCCTCTTATATGGATGTGAGACCTGGGGCATGCAGAAAGTGGAGATCAGGCAAGCTGGAACCCTTCAAGATGTGGACTCTCAGACGAATGCTCAAATTCCATGGACAGATGGGGTCACCAATGAGTGGGTCCTTAAGAGGGCAAGGACCAAAAGAACACTACTAACTACAACTGCAAGGAGGACAACTGGCTACCACAGGCATATAAGAGGCCCATCAATATGACCTGCAGAGACTAACCCTGCAAGGGAAAATTAAGGGCAGAAGAACAAAAGGAAAACATGAAAAATATGGCTTGATAACATCAACGAATGGACAGGGGGTCTTTCAGCACAAGAACTATTTCACAAAACAAGGAACAGAGTTGGCTGGAAAATGTTGGTTTCAAACTGAAAACAGAACCTGAAGAAGGAGAAACTTGGAATTGGAAGCGACTTATAGTATCTAACATATGTGTGTATATACATAAGAATATATATTTAAAATGTTTATCAGCACAAGTACATGAAGCAGGAATATGTGCACATTCACAATTTTTAAATATTGCATCCTTTGTGATTTTATAAATTTGAAAATGGAAAGGCTTAAATACTTCTTGTTTAGATTTTAATTTTATTTTATTTTGAGCGAAATGAACTCAAACTTTGTTTCACTGAAAACGACATGTAAAAAAAAAAAAAATATTGCCTATTATTTATTATTATTATTAGCCATATGGCGCAAGGAAGCCTGAGGTTTTAGTGCACCAGCAAAAAAAAAAATTTTGAGTTGCCCCGAGAGAGAGAACGAACAAGAGTAAGAAGTAGAAGGGAATCACCAAGGAATGAGAAGAATGATGATATCCAGCTCAGGACTCTGGGTACGCCAAGCCCATACTCACCAGATGTGAGCCCGTGGGGTTATAATAATTAATGTAAGCCATTACATTAACAAATGGTCAAGGAGTGGTACGTTGCAAGCAGGATTTAAAAAAATCAAAAATATTCATAGGGGATTAGAGGGGAACAGGCATTCTGTTTGTTACCAGACTCTCAGTCTAAAACACTGATAGATCCAATATCTTTCTATTTCAGAAGCTTTAGGAGAAGTCCGGTTGGCCTGCCTCCCTAAAATCCACTCATGCACACCTTGATGGTAAGCCCTGTTACGTAACTCAGGTAGCAACGAACGTGTAGAGTGGTTCTCTTCAAGACGCCTGGTCAGCGTGAAGAGGAAAAGACCAAATCCTCCAGCACATGACAGCACAACGAAACGAATGGCCCTCAGTCCCCAGCAGCTTTCACTCCCCCTCTTACGGCAGCGAGAGAATCAGAGTATGCTAAGAACCTCTGGGTACGATCAGGCTGCTCTGCACGGAAACTGAACTTGGCCTGTTACAATGTAAGATCGCTCATCGGTAAAGACAAGATACTAGAGCTGGAAAAGGAATTAGAAAATGTAAATTGGAATATCATCAGTTTGGCTGAAACAAGAAGAAGAAATGAATCACTTATAAGTTTATCAAGTGGAAATCTGCTGTACACCAAAGGAAACAGTGAAAGGAGTGAAGGTGGCTTTCTGGTCCATAAAGATATAAAAAACATTTTGGAATTCAAAAGTACATCACCAAGGGTGTCAAGACTACTACTCAGGATTTCTAAGAGGTATAAGCTAAAGGTTATAATGACTTATACACCAACATCGAGCCATGAAGAGGTTGAAGAAATGTACACCGAAATTGTGAGCCTTCTAGATGAACAGAAAACTCACTACACTATCATTATGGGGGACTTCAATGCTAAGGTGGGAAAGAGACAAAACAGAGCAGAAAGAGGAACTATAGGAATTTTGGAATTGGTGAAAGACTTGTGGAATTTGCGGAATCTAGAGGAATGTCAGTAATGAACACTTTTCAAGAAAAGGGTGAACAGAAAGTGGACATGGAAGAGTCCAAATGGATTAACAACTAATGAAATCGACTTCATTCTCACTAACAGAAGATATATTGTGAATGGTGTTACTGTCCTGAACAAGGTAAATGTTGGAAGTGATCACAGAATGGCAAGATGCACACTTGATATAGATATAAGAAAAGAAAGGAAAAAATTGACTTGAGTAAATAATACGAAGGTCTTTGAGATAACAGAAGAGGAGAAAAAGCAGTATGTACTGAAACTTAAGAACAAGTTTGAGCTTCTGCAGACTGATCAGGACCAAGATATCGACAAGGAATATTACAACTTTCTGAAAGTGATAAAGCCCAAGAAACCTATAGGTAAAAAGAAATCCAAAGAAGAAAAAATTAGTCAAGAAACTTGTCATGATGAACCGAAGACAACAAATGAAGAGCAAGATAAACACTGACAAGGAGAAACTGACAAGGAGTATACTAAGTTATGCAAAGTCATTAGAAAGAGACTCGGAGAGAACACAAGAAAAGTAGAACAAGCATTAAGGGAAAACAAAGGATTTAAATCAGCAGTAATACAGAAAGACAAATGATACTGAAACTGAAGAACAGCGATGATGTACTTATGAATAGCAGAGAAAGCATAATTCAAATAGCAGAAGACTACTATAAAGAGTCATACGATAAGCTAGGGAATGATGCCAGCAGTGGGGAAGATGCATCGCAAATTAGTAATGCATACAACATACCTGATATCCTTCCTGATGAGGTAGAACACGCGTTGAAGAAAATGAAGAATCAGAAAGCTCCGGGGGAAGATGAAATTACTGTAGAGTTGTTAAAATTGGGAGGAAGAGACATGACACAAAAACTGGCAAGACTCTTCACAAAATACATTAGAAAAGGTGTGTGGTACCTAAGGAGTGGAACAATGCAATCATAGTTTTACTGCATAAGAAAGGAGATAAATCAGAAATTGGAAATTATAGACCAATTAGCTTGTTATCCCACATCTACAAGTTGTTCACAAGGGTCAGTACTAACAGATTAGAAAGAATACTTGATGAGAATCAACTGAAAGAGCAAGCTGGCTTTAGGACAAGATTCTCAACTATGGATCACCTTCACGTAATGTCACAGCTAATGGAAAAGGCAAATGAATATAGAACACTATTATGCCTGGCATTTGTGGATTATGAAAAGGCATTTGGCTCCATACAGCATATGGCAATGGTTCGGGCACACTGGAAAGACAAGGCATAGATACCCCATATATCGTGATTTTGAAGAAAATATATGAGAATGCTACCTCCGTTATTAGACTAGACAAAGACATTAATAAATTTAAAATTGAGAAAGGAGTTCCACAAGGAGACACAATATCTCCGAAGTTGTTTACTGCTGACCTTGAGGAAGCTTTCAAAAGATTAGACTGGCCGCAGAAAGGAGTCAATGTGAATGGAGAGTACCTAAACCACTTACAATTTGCAGATGACATTGTGGTCATAAGCTACAATCCCAAAGAATTAGAGGAAAATGTTAATCAGTTATGCACAGTTAGTAAGGATTTTGGACTAAAGATGAATATGGCTAAAACAAAAGTAATGAACAAGTATGCCACAGAAAGGGATATAATTATTGAAGGAGCAGTAATTGAAAAGGTGGAGTCATATACTTATCTGGGACAAGTCATTAGCTGTAATAATAATAAATGGATGGAAGTCAAGAGAAGAATAAATTTTGGATGTATAGCATTCAGGAAATATAGTCACATACTGAAGAGCAATATCCCAGTTTGTCTGAAACGTAAAATGAACCAATGTATACTCCCAACCATGACTTATGGAAGTGAAACTTCCATAAGTCATAATATTAACGGCACACCAAAATAGTGATCGAATTGTTCTAATCTTGCGGCACACCGGTGGGAACCACTGGGCTATACAATGGGATAATCGTCTTGGCTCTGCTGGCAAAATTCCTGTATACCATTGACAGAATCCAATGAGCTGTCCAAGCAGTCTGCCTGCATTGCTCAGAAAATGTCAGACTGTACAATTACCCCAAGTCTTTTTTTTTGTTCACCACCACTCTGAAAATTATACCACACAATTGGGGTGTTATTCTGGGATTACTGCTGCCTATATGCAGTACCTTGTATTTATCAATGTACTATAAGTAAAATTCTTTAATTCCTGCCAATAACCATCTTGCCAATCTTTGCATCATCTGCAAACTGAGGCATTAAGCTCATTACATATCATTAATAAATATTGAAAATGTTAAGGGACCATGATTGTAGCTGAGGGACTCAACTAATAATAGTCCAAGAAGAGCAGACCCATTTATAACCACCCTGTGTCTTCTGCCACTCAACCATCCCCTTTATCCATAGCAAAAATGCATGCAGAAATGTCAAAAACTTTACTGAAGTGCAAGTATTAGATTGGTCAAACAAGATCACTCCCTTAATAAATCCATGCTGTGGTTTACATCTTGCAATACTTCTTTAACCACTCAAATCCATTATTTTTCCAGGTACAGAAGTCAAGCTTACAGGTCTAATTTTTCACTTCTGCCTTTGATCCCTGTTTATGAAAACAAGAGACATTTACATAACCTATAAGGACCTCCCTTAAATGCACTTATAACTAAAGGTTTGCTTACCTCTCATGGCTTATTTTGATATAATTTGATATATTCCTGTGTATGCACAATCATGCCTCATCCCAATCTCCCAAAATACACTGTGGCAGATGGTATTCAGAAAGATGAAAGAATGGTGATGTTCAATGAAAAATGGCTCTGGTGTGAAAAAAAAGTGTTCAACGAACCATAAAGAGGGTAGTTTGTGCATGAATTACATTACATTTGTGGAAATTAGATTTTTGAATTGAAAACCTTTTTTACAACTATCCATCTAAATAATTTTGTTGCATAATGTCGTGGAATTATTTCCAAACTGTCAGTGATAAGTTGTTAACTGAAATTTTTTTTCAAAAACCAAAATTTGTATGTAGTAATTTTTAGTGTGAAGGTGCTAACTTTATTGCAGCAAAATGAATAATTACTGAGCCCTTTTCATGTAGCAGGGCAGAAATTTCTTGTTTAACCAGGTATTCAAATTGCCGTAAATATATGAATAATGACAAAACTTTTGTTTTGCCATCATTTTTTCTCACAACTGCATATATCTGATTTATTTTTTAATGTTTAGGCTGTTTGTCACTGGACTAAGTATGACTTTAGATTTTGCATTTTCTAAATTAAAAATTTGCTCGACCAGCTGTTGTTTTCTCCAATAGGAAAGTCTCCCCCCCCTCTTTGGTTTAATTTAAGAACATTATTGGCATACCTCTGAAATGAACATAAACTGAAATGATTTCATTTGAAGTTAAAAAAATAATAAAAACATACAATGGTTGAGCATTTTTAGCTGTGTCAAATAACTAGCTGTACAAGTGGGCAGTTGCATGTTGCATCTCCTATTGCAAATAATGACAAAAGAAATAATATTTAAGCCATATTTGAAAAAAAAAAAAAAAATTTGGGTTTGAAACAGCAATTTCATAAAAGAGAAGTTTAATTTAAAAAAGAAATATACAATAATAAATTCATTATCAGGAAACTAAAAAAAGGGGCCAAATTAAACATGAATAGATATTTTGGTGCTTAACTTTGCAATTTTGGCCATTTGTTATCAAAGATGTATCAGAATGTTCAGCTGTGTTCTATGGCTGTGGCTATTATTTCCACAAATGTAATGTAATTCATCATCATCAGCCATTTTCAATCCACTGCAGGATGACGACCTCTCCAGCAACTTTCCAGTTCCTCCTGTTTTGCGCAATGGCCAACTGTTTACTACCCACAAACTTGTGAATTTCATCTATCCATCTCAGTCTTCCAGATTCTCTTCTAGCTCCTCTTGGGTACAATTCTGTTATTTTCTTAGTCCAACTGTCATCATGTCTTCGAGTTATGTGTCCTGCCAAGATCATTTTAGTTCTTTAGTTTTGATAAGAATGTCCTTTACTTGAGTTTGCTACCTAATCCATGTGTTTCTCTTCTTATCAAAACAGTCTGATTTCCAATATAATTCATTCCATTCTTCACTGTGTTCTCAGCTTCTCTTCCATTCTTTTGATGAGTGCCCAAGTTTCACTTCCATAAGTCATGGTGGGGAGTATACATTAGTTCATTATTTTACATTTCAGACAAATTGGGATATTGCTCCTCAGTATGCGACTATATTTCCTGAATGCTATCCATAAGAAATTTATTCTTCTCTCGACTTCCAGCCATTTATCTTTGTTACAGCTAATGACTTGTTCATCATTACTTTTGTTTTAGCCATATTCATCTTTAGTCCAAAATCCTCACTAACTCTGCATAACTGATTAAGATTTTCCTCTAATTCTTTGGGATCGTGGCTCATGACCACAATGTCATCTGCAAATCGTAAATGGTTTAGGTACTCTCCATTCACATTGACTCCTTTCTGCGACCAGTTTAATCTTTTGAAAGCTTCCTCAAGGGCAGCAGTAAACAACTTCGGAGATATTGTGTCTCCTTGTCGAACTTTTCACAATTTTAAAATTTATTACTGTCTTTGTCTAGTCTAATAAAAGAGGTAGCATTCTCATATATTTTCTTCAAAATATGGGGTGTCTATGCCTTGTCTTTCCAGTGCTCCCGAAACATTGCCTTATGCTGTATGGAGTCAAATGCCTTTTCATAATCCACAAATGCCAGGCATAATGGTGTTTTATATTCATTTGCCTTCTCCATTACCTGTGACATTACGTGAAGGTGATCCATTTCTTTCCTGTCCTAAAGACAGCTTGCTCTTTCAGTTGATTCTCATCAAGTATTCTTTCTAATCTGTTAGTACTGACCCTTGTGAACAACTTGTAGATGTGGGATAACAAGCTAATTGGTCTATAATTTCCAATTTCTGATTTATCTCCTTTCTTATGCAGCAAAACTATGATTGCATTATTCCACTCCTTAGGTACCACACACCTTTTCTAATGTATTTTGTGAAGAGTCTTGCCAGTTTTTGTGTCATGTCTCTTCCTCCCAATTTTAACAACTCTACAGTAATTTCATCTTCCCCTGGAGCTTTCTGATTCTTCATTTTCTTCAACGCGTGTTCTACCTCATCAGGAAGGATATCAGGTACGTTGTATGCATTACTAATTTGCGATGCATCTTCCCCACTGCTGGCATCATTCCCTAGCTTATCGTATAACTCTTTATAGTAGTCTTCTGCTATTTGAATTATGCTTTCTCTACTATTCATAAGTACACCATCGCTGTTCTTCAGTTTCAGTATCATTTGTCTTTCTGTATTACTGCTGATTTAAATCCTTTGTTTTCCCTTAATGCTTGTTCTACTTTTCTTGTGTTCTCTCCGAGTCTCTTTCTAATGACTTTGCATAACTTAGTATACTCCTTGTCAGTGTTTATCTTGCTCTTCATTTGTTGTCTTCGGTTCATCATGACAAGTTTCTTGACTAATTTTTTCTTCTTTGGATTTCTTTTTACCTATAGGTTTCTTGGGCTTTATCACTTTCAGAAAGTTGTAATATTCCTTGTCGATATCTTGGTCCCGAGCAGTCTGCAGAAGCTCAAACTTGTTCTTAAGTTTCAGTACATACTGCTTTTTCTCCTCTTCTGTTATCTCAAAGACCTTCGTATTATTTACTCAAGTCAATTTTTTCCTTTCTTTTCTTACATCTAAATCAAGTGTGCATCTTGCCATTCTGTGATCACTTCCAACATTTACCTTGTTCAGGACAGTAACATCATTCATGATATATCTTCTGTTAGTGAGAATGAAGTCGATTTTTAGTTGTTAATCCATTTGGGCTCTTCCATGTCCACTTTATGTTCACCCTTTCCTTGAAAAAAGTGTTCATTACTGACATTGCTCGAGATTCTGCAAATTCTACAAGTCTTTTACCAATTCCAAAATTTCCTATAGTTTCCCTTTCTGTGCTGTTTTATCCAGCTGTAATATCCTGTCTTTGCCAACGCGCGATCTTATGCTGTAACAGGCCAAGTTCAGTTTCCGTGCATGGCAGCCTGGTCGTACCCAGAGATTCTTAGCATCCTCTGCTTCCACTCTGATCCTCTCACTGCCATAAGAGGGGAGGAGAGAAAGCCGCTGAGGACTGGGGCCATTTGTTTCATCTTGCTGTCATGTGCTGGAGGGTTTGGTCCTTTCCTCTTCATGCTGATCAGGCACCTTGAAGAGAACCACTGTACACGTTCATTGCCACCTAAGTGACATAGCAGGGCTTACCATCGAGAAGGTGTGCACGGGTGGATTTTAGGGAGGCAGGCCAACCAGGCTTCCTCTAAATCTTCTGAAATTGAAAGATATTGGATCCATTAGTGTTTTAGACTGATTGTCTGATAACACACAGAATGCCTGCTCCCCTGTAAGCCCCCTTTGTAATGTAATTAATAACACGTAACTAATAACAATAATGGCAAATTCAAATAATTTTAATCTTATCACAAAAAGCAGATACACACAAATAACTTGCAACATTCCACACTGTTTATAGAAAGAATGGCACAACAAATAATACTTTAAGTGATACATGCAGTTTAGTTTTGAAAGAAACTATAAACTGAAAAGCCATCATATCTGATTTTAATGAGTGGGTTATCAGTTTTAATGTCCCGTGAACTACCACAGTCTTGCTGGTTCGGTGGGAATGACAAATACCTTGCAATACAGAATTTTTTGTAAATACAGACACAAACTGACCATTAAATTGGTGCAGCAAAATCCAGAACAGGCACTGGTGTGGCAGAAGCGTATCACATTATTGGCTGAGCTTACATGAGCTGAACAAAGAACAGAGCGAAATTCATAAGTACAACTTCTTGGTTTATTTGCACATATGTTTGTAAAATCATGTGAAATGCTTTCCAAAAATGATTTATGCAAGTTGGTATTACTGTATGGAGAATGCGGTGAAATGCTGGAGCAACATCATTAATTTTCTGAGTGACATTCTCAGACAGCAAACATATATCATAATTATGTGTGCTGTGAATCACTTTATGCCAATTGGAAGCAAGATGCATAAAAAAAAGATACAAATGTATACAGAATTTAGAACATCTTTTTGAAGATGTTGTTGCCTTCCTGTCATATCCAACTAGCAATGTCCAGAAAACTTCCATATGCGAGATCAAGCATACACAGATTTGGACAATCCTTCAAAGAGAACCCATTTTGTCCCTATTGTTTGTTATTACGACAAGATTTGCATGATACAAAAACACTTGGAGTTTTGTAATTTGTTAACCAAGGTAATCCCAGTTTCCTCATCAATGTCATGTGGGGTGCGATGAGGCTACACTCATTCAAGAGGATTCAAACAGGCACAATTCCTGCTACTGGGCTCCTATTTGTTAAAATCCATACTGTTGTAGAAATACTATCTATCAAGTGAGATGGTCTGTCAATGTGTGCTGCAGAATATATGGTGATGAAGTTGTCAGCCCAGTGTTTCTTGATTGGAGGGAAATATTATGAATTAATTTGCAGTAATTGGAAAAATACTTAAATATGTATTTTCCATACACATTGAAGCCCAACAGCATCTTTGATTCCAGCAAAATGGCAGTCCACTGCAGAAAACTGTAGCAATACCACTGCAAACAGTGGGTATGATGGATATTTAAAGACCACTGGCCACCACATTCTCCTGATTTCACACAGACTTTCTTTTGGGGTTTCAAGTGTTAAAAACATCCACTGACAATTCAATCTCATAAAGAGAGAATACATAATGCATGTGCTGAAATTCAGTGTTATTCTAAAGGATGTTTATGATTTATTACATAGGTTAGAGCTTCTATTGTGGCAAGGCTAGAATCACATTGAGTTTATGAATACCATTTAATGAGCATGTTGGCTCTCTTCTGATATTGCTGCATACAGTTTCTCATATAAATAACATGAGAAATGTAAATTATTTGCATGAGGTGTATCCAATGTATTTGAATCTGCCATTGTTTTTAGTTATTGTCACCTTTCATTTGTGGAAATAATAGCAGCAGCCTTACAATGTTGTTGAATGACAGTGATAACTGATCTGGGTAACAAATGACCAAAACTTCTATTTCTTGAAATTGCTGCTTTCCACACCATATTTTTTTTTAAAATAATAACTTTGAATGTTCTGTCATTATTTGCAAGAGGAGATGGACACAATTGCCCTTGTACAACTAGCTGTTCAACACAGCTAAATATGCTTTTTAAAAAGCAACCATCACATACAACATTGTGATGTTTTGTTTTTTTTTCTTCAAATAAAATTGACTTCCATTATTTCAGAAGCACACCAATGATATTATTAGATTAAACCAGTGTTTCTAAATTTAATTTGGCCATGGAATCCTCTCATAATCTTTAAAAAATTATGGAACCCTGCAATCAACATCCTTCACAGTATAGATTGCCCATTTATGGCATACTGACAAAGGACACGCAATCGGTACAGCATACTATGGCACTGCCAAAGGTCTGTATCTTCTCTTATTTAAACAATATTATGTTTATCATTTCAAATTACAGCCACTCCCCGATTAACGCAACTGTTGCATTCTGCAGAACTCCACGCAAGTCAGAATTTCCCCAATGCTTGTGCAGCACTCGCAACTGTGCTCACTGAATTGATTGAATCAAAAAAGAAATGTTCAATGAACATGTGAATAGAATTATTTATTGTATTTGTTCAATTTTTATCTTATGCGCAGGAAAAATTACAAAAACGTGCAATTTAAAAATTATAAAAAAAGAGAGGAGACAGGCATAATGTCAATAAGTTCTACCTCTCGAGCACTGTTGCTAGAATCGACATCTTCAGCTGATAAGTACGCCAGTACGGAGGGTGGGAGCTGTGGAGATTTAGAAGGGGTCGGCCACTCAACCTTACGAAAGAAGTGGACAGTGGCTTTTTTCTGGATGAGTGGACAGTGGCTTTTTTCTTTTCATCGTAGATTTCTTTGTGGTAAGCAAGCATACCATTCACCACTCTGTTAACTTTTAAGAATCATTCGCTGTCAGGATAAAACTTCTCAACCCTAGCCAATGCTGATGCAATTTCACGAAATGACATTGCCACCTCTCTGGTGATGAAGCGTCTCAGCTCCTCATTTGGTTCATCTTGAGCTTCGTCAACATTTTCTTCTTTCACTACTGCTGCCTATAAATCAATAAGATCTTCATTAGATAATTCCTTCTCTTTTTCCCCTATTAACTTCTCCACATCTTTGGCAACAGTTTCCAACTGAAGTAGCTCTGCAACCTTTACAATCTTTTCTTCATACGATTCTTCTTTTTCAAATCCTTCAAAGTCTTTTATGTGCCTTGGGCATATTTTCTTCCATGCACCATTTCAACAAATTTTAGTAATTTCCACCCAGGCCTTATTAATGTTTAAGATGGCGTGGTAAATACTAAGATTTCCAAAAATCTCTTAACGTAAAATTTTTCTCACCATCTACTGCAAACAATGCCTGAGCAAATGTTGTGCATAAATAGTATGCTTTTAAATTCGAAATAACACCCTGATCCATAAGTTAGATGAGTGAAGTTGTGTTTGACGGTAGAAATATGACTTGTGTTCGAATTGAAATCATCTAGATGCGTAGGATGTCCAGGAGCATTATCTAATAGAAGCAAAATCTTGAAAGGAACGTCGTCATCTTTACAATATTTTCAACCTTGGGAATGAAGCAGCATTTAAACCAATCCTTAGAGAGATACTGTTATCCATGCTCTCTGGTTCGATTGGAAATGCACGAGTAGGGTGGCTTTATTGATACCCTTAAATGCACGAGGATTTCAAGAATGGTACACATGCAGTAGTATTAATCTGTAATTTCCCGCTGCATTAGCCCCAAGCAAGAGCGTGGCCCTATCTTTTGAAACCTGGCATTGTTTTTTTCCTCTTTGGCAATGTATATTCAATCTGGCATATTTTTCAAATACAGAGCAGTCTCGTCAACTTTAAAAATTTGCTGCATTGAATAGCTGCCTTCATCAATAATTTTTTTTCCACACATCACAAAATTTCTCTGCAGCTGCAGAATTGGCACTGGCGACTTCACAGCATACTTGAATGGCCATTGGACTCGGGGAGGGGGGGGGGGGTACTTGCTTCTGAATCTGATTTTCCATCTGTATTATTAATAGCTGTTTCATCTTTGATATAGCACCTGAACACTGTTTTGTGATCACTGTTGATATTAAGTGCGTTGATCCTTTGATATGTTCTTTTATACATGCACTGTCCCTTAAAATAGTATTCACTGTTGAAGCATGAGACCTAATTCCCTTGCAATAGATGACAAACTTTGTCCTGCATCGTACTTTTTAATCATTTTCATCTTCATTTCTAAAATAATTTTGTTTCGTTTCCTGGTACTGCCAACACTTGCACTTTCCATTGGTCCTCTTTCCCTTCATCACTGTATGTAACAAGTAAATAGGAATGAAGAGAAGTTTTCAGTGAAAGGGAACATTTCAGCATAATATTGTAACATAAAAACCTACAGAATTCCAGTTATCGATATTATCACAAATGCAATAAGATAGAGTTTACCAGCCGTTTATAATAGACTGCGGTAAAAGAAAATCCCAATAAACCAGAAAGTGCAAATTGTTTTTATTGTTTTTTGGTCGTGACCTCCAGAAATGTGTTTTAGAAAAATATCACAAAGGCATTCAAAATTAATTCTTATAATGGGAACATATGATAATGACATAAAAATTACCTTTTAGAGAGATGACTAGCTTAGTAATATAGCGAAATTTTCAACTTCCAAGGACTTGGAAAGAATTACAAAAAAAAAAACCACAATATGTTATTGGGTTCACATTACGATATTTTCACAATACCTCTATTTATCCCCACAGATGCAAAATATGTTTCCATATTTTTTTCAGTTTGCGCCGGCCAGCAAAAACATACATAGTTAAATTTGCGTAAGTCGAGTATTACTTAAGTTCGGGAGTTCCTGTACATACATATAATTCATTTAACATATGAAGGCTGTGATTTCTTAAATTAAAATTATTATAAAAAATATTTAATTATTATAATTTTTTTAAGCATTGAATGTTATTCTGATATTCACTCCCCTCACCCAACACCCAATTTTCTGGCAGAACCTGCACTTTCACTTCATGGAACCGCAGGATTCTGTGGAACACTGTTTAAGAACCACTGGCCTAAACCAAGGATGGGGTACAACTTTCCCATTTCCCATAAAATCTAAATGGTAATACTTGGTCCAATTTAAACATCAAATTCAAAAATTTCAGCCCAGGTATCACAAAAAAGGTGCAGCGGACAAAAGCTGAAACTTAAAAATAAGTGAGACAGACCCAAGTGTTTTAATTGAAATATCCTATACCAGTGCTACTCAAAGTGTGGTCCAAGGACTGGTGCCGGCCGCAAACTGTTTGTTACCAGTCCATGACAAGTATAGAAATTGAGAATAATTCGTTTTTATTGTATTTTACAAAAGTATCAGTCCACGACAGGTTGGAAATAAAAGAAGCTGGTCCTTCACTACAGACAGTTTGAGAAACACTGCCCTATACCACAAAGTACTCTTGGCCTATATTCTAAAGTAGGAACTAAACAAATTTCTAAATCTGTACTTCATGGAATTTAAATTAGTAAAAGCAACAAGAATTTGCTGCTGCTTGTTTTTGTTTCCAGTTTCAAAGGGAAGGTAAACCCCTAAACCTTCTTTCATCCTGGTTCTAGAGATAATTTACATTTTATAAAATGAGAATATTAGATTTCAATAAATTCTGCATATTCCCATTGTCCAAATTCAATCTCATTCTTCCTTTTTATATATACAATATGATTAAGTACCTGTTAAAAAAAAAAAAAAGAATTTCTGGAGAATAAAGGGAGGAGGTTTAGCACCTTGCATCTACAACAGTGGACTTGAACTGGTGCATTGCCTTGGTGTAAAAGGACATCACAATGAGCTTCTCTGACTGCTTCAATATTTATGGTTTACACATATTGTGTACAATAATGCCCTCTAACTCCTTACTGAAGATAATCAACAAACACCACTTCCTAAGCAAATCAAGAAAAGACAGGCCATCACCTTGCCTGCTGGCTAAGCAACACAATTTCTTAAGTAGTGGAGATAGGTTTCAGATCATGTTAAGATGACCAAAATCATCCATAGTTATGAACTGGAAAAGAAAGTCTAAATATTTGCAAAAGATGCTTTGCATAATAGGCTTTCTTTTTGGGTTGTTAACATTTATGGAACTCGTCATACAGAAACCTTGCTTCAAGTAATTAATCAATTTGCAATGCACACACTGTCTTAGATATTTCAACAGACTCTGCAATATGTTTAAGACATTCAGTGATCCTTCATCAACATTTATTCTGCTATTTCTGAATTAACATATGATGAACAACTTAAATGCCACTCTTCTTCACACAACCCTTTTGAAAGAGTAAATTTTATATACTAATTGGCTATAGTGGAATACACTGAAGCAGAGTTCCCTAGAATTTATGCCAGCATAAGAATCTCCCTTGCCCTCACAGTCACCAAATCTTGGTCCCATAGAGCATCCATGGAATGTTGTTGGAGTCAACAACATACCTGCCAAACTACAGGACTGAAAAATGCCAGTACAAATTGATACTTTGTGTTATGAGCAATTACAGCAGAAATAGAGTGGCATCTTACAGAGTGTTAGATGGGCTTACCTAATTAAAGCAGTCACTGAGTGTACATGTAAATAGACATTTTCTGTTTAGTGTGGGACCCCTTAGAATCATGGTCCTTTGGGTATGAGTTTGAACATAGCGTTAAATCACCTGTGTACTGTTTTAACAGCTGACCAGAGTTTCTATCAGAAAAGGAATGTTTATGTAGAATTTCATGTAAAGTTGTACTCCTTGGCTGCCTACTTCTCTCAATGAAAGAACCAGTTTCAGAATTACTTTTCAATACCCACACAGCACTTGTACAGCAATCTAATACATGTATAATCTTGATTCTTTAAAATGATTATGGCATTAACTGCTGAGTCAAAAATGAAGACTATCATGATTTATCCTATTCAACAATAGGCTTTGATGAATGAGCATCCTGGTCAGTTAACTATCACTACAGCTCTGATATTTATAATTCATTTATTATTTCTTTATAAATGAATGCAAAACATCTAGGGATAAACTACATTGTAAAATTATATGCATTAAAAAAAAAAAAAAAAGGCACTTTTCCCATCAAAATTAGTTTATTGTTCTTTTTATTTAAAAGGATTTATATTACTTTTTTACACTCTGGAAAGTTATAAAATATTGCAAATCTGCTATAAGGCATTAAAATATCTATCTGTAAACCCTCCAAAGACTTATATTACAGTCTATCCTTATACACATTTAGAATATGGGATATAAAGATTGGCAGTTCTGTGCTGCTCCTTACTGTGCAGCTGTTTGTTCTTTTCAAAATACTGCCATAATTCATATAAATGTCAGCAGTCTATGACCTTGTCTAGATTTAAAATTGCACTATAACTAAAGGCTACACAGGCTTAGTATGAAAAAGTTAAAATATCAAAGTAATGGAACATATGCATATTTTGGGCTTTGCACAAAAATGGGTATTTGTACTAATACAACTATAAAATTGGGAAAGTTAGTTGCAAAAAAGCTTCATTTGGCTAATCAAATGAATTGTAGAAAACTTTAAAACTCGATTAGTATAAAAACTCCATTTTTTTTTTTTTTTCTATTGTGAAAAAGGCTATTTAGCTTATTAAAAGCAAAGTTCATTATATACATATACATTATAGTTGCAGTCCAAATGAATGCCGACAACTGAACATTGGAGAAAAATTCTCTACACAATTTTGGCAACTCTCATACTATAAATTGACCTGATAAATCAGTTTTGAAATTCACATGCTCTTGTATTTTGAAGATTTTTAGGGAAGAAAGTTAAAACATTTTCACTTTAAACAAAACATTCATCAACATTAAACATATTCAATACAGTGTGTATATTATATGAATAATCCATTTATACCTCAAAGAAAAAAAATATATATCAAACTCTTAATCTCTTCAATCCTGATACCATTAACGATAGGACAAAATGACATTTTGAAAGTTATACCAATTTGGTATTTCTAAAAGTTGAAAGTACAGGGCTTTTATACACAGAATTGAGACCTTGAGATTGCATCTTTCTCAATACACAAAATGGATATATTGCAATCTCATGGAAAAATTTTTCAAAATTGCATGTTTTTTTTTTTTTTGTTTTTGTTTTTTTTTTAAATACAGGCTTTGTCCATTCACTACACAATGATTCTCCTGTACAAAACAGAATACAACACCTACACATAAGTACAAATATTGTTAGTAACAAAATTGTGCTGTTTTCAGTTTGATTTTACATTTTGCATTTAGTTTCCAAACCACAAATACATTTCACATTTCTTTTGAACTTTTCAGATATGTAGATAAAATGTAGCGTATTTTAAAACCTGAGAAAAATGCCAAACATCAGATACAAACTACTCTTAATTTTAAATTCGAGATGCATTTATATGATGTTGAAATTTTGCATTTAATGTAAGTAATAGAATGTTTCCACTTCACTTTTAAAATCCTGTTCCATTAAGGAGAAGGTTCCATTGTAAGTCAATTCCTTATAAAATAAATTTAAACTGTAACTTTGGAAGATGTGAAATTCTATAAACTGGCATGGTTATTGTTTCTGAAAATGCATACCCCTCCAGACGTGCACTTCAAAACTGAAATGTTTTATTCTGCAAAAGAGAGTAAGTACATTTATAATTTACCAATTAACTATTTGGCCTCATTCAGATTATTGGAAGTGTGGATATAACTGATGGTTCAAATACTCGAACATTGAGAATTTTACTACTCAATTTTAATACTTAAAAAAAAGTAACAAAAGCATACCATCCTTAAAACAGCCACATTATAAGACTTGTTCATCTTAGTTATAAATGCATACTGCCACTGGAGCTCATGGTATAACTATTTCCTTATATGAAAAAAGATAGAGAAATATAAAACCACTTAAATGTTTTACCGATTTAAAAAGTGAAATGTTTATAGCATTATCCCTTGATTGAATAAATTTCAAAGTAGTTTATTTTTGTTTTTCCGATGGTATTAAAAATTTTTGTTAACAGCAAATTATGGTGTTCATCTCATTAATTCATATTTTAAGGGTTTATGCATGGAAATTAGTGAAGCAAACCACTCAACTAAAGTTGCCGTATGACTTTACATTTCGTAATTATAACTATGGTAACAGCAAAAATAATACTACAAAAATAGTGCCTTTTACCTTTATAGTCTTTTGGTCTTGAATTTAATTTTACACAAAACCAATATTTTAATTTAAAATTGATTTACTTGTAATGGGGTTTTGGAGGGATTATTTTAATGTTTAAAAAAAAAAAAAAAAAAGGCTTGTTAAAAAGTGAGTGAGCAAGGATTTTTTTCATAAATAGACTGCAACAAGCCCCCCTGAGAGAAGAACAAAAAAGTATAAAACTAATGAGACTTGAGTTTCACAGTGCTTAAGAAAATTCAAATACTTTGATATTTGTGACTAGTTAAATATCACATTATAAGTATATAGAATAAGGTCATTTTATAGGGGCATTCTCTGAATACTCAACATTAATCTATTAAATCTATTCACTACATACAAATAAAATATACATATCATTATCAAGTGATCTGTTTGACTTTTTTATTTATTTATTTCTTTAATTAGTATAGATAAATTTAGATTATAGTTCATGCTGGTAGCTGCCAAGACTTAAAATTTAGGCAGAATGCATAATATTTTGTGCAATTGCTAATTCAAACTGTATGGAGCTACTATAAGCTACTTAAAATATTTAAATATGTATGACATATATTACATTATTAACAGAGAAAAATCAGTGGATTCTTAATATATGACAAATGTTTTGCTTAATAGATAGACCTATCTAAATTATATTTAAACTACTGCAGATTAATTTTAGAGGAAAAGTACACAAAAGGAATAAGGAATACTTTGTGCAGTATAATTTAAATACCCCTTTTTTCTAAATGACGTACATTTCATAATTGTTATGCTACATTTCTTAATATTTATAGGAAAAAAAATTTTTTCCCTACAAAAAAAAAAAGTTCTCTGTAAGCAGAGCAGCATTAAAAAAAGTACTCAATGTATGTAGAATGTTTTTATGTTGAATATGATTAAAGCACATGACAACTAAGAAAAGTTATACACCAATGTTACACAAGTAATACCTACCATGCTGCTACAGCTTCCAACCAATGTTAACTGAGGTGGAAGTTATACAGAATGAGATAAATATTTGAAGATTTAAATAAACAGAGTAATCTTGCTATTTATTTTACAAACACTGATTTTCTGAGTTAATGTGATGGAATCTGATGCCTGGTAATAAGCATTGGATAAAACAGAGACAATGCCCATGTATTCTAAGTACAATGTAGTAAGAAGTAAGGTATACATTGGAACAATACTGAAGCAAGATCTAGAAATGATGCACAGGAGGTATGCTTTTTTTTTTAGTTGTCTCAGTCAAACTAATTATTAGTCCCACTTTTAATCTAGGTTGCCACTATATTTTGGGCATATACTCTCCTTATTAATCTATAATAGACTAAAGGAAGAATTTTCTATTGAAACAGGACCCTTAAAAAAGAGCAAGACTAATATCTTATGTGAAAGACCAGTAATGTCCTCTGCAAGAATTCATGCTAATATGCATAATACTTAAAGTTGACTCTCCCCTCCACCTTGCAGTTTTACTGGATTACAACCAGAATCACATTGGAACCATGTGTAATGGGTGTTGAGAAGTCTTAGATAACCCAGCTGATGACGCAGATAAATTGAACAAGTGCTTTGCATTGATATTTACATGTGAAAAACCCTTCACAGTGTGGAGAAACTGTGATTGAAACTAGTGATGGTGAAATTTTCAGATTTATGAGAAAAACTTTCGAGCTTAAAAGCAAGTAAGGCTCCCGGAATGGCACATATCAAATAATTTTAAGGGAGACAACAAGAGAATGGACTGAACTTAGGGTTAATTATGAAGAACTCATTGGAAATCAGGAGAGATTTTCTTGGATCAGAGTAATGTGAATGTATCACCGATACATTCACATTACTCCAATAGATAAAGCTGGTTCTAAGAGTGAAGTAGACTTCTCTCTTAGAACCAGTTTTATGTATCGGTGATACATTCAGTCTGACTTCAATGGTAGGGAAAATCATGGAAGCAATGATTAAGGGTTCAGTCTTTTTTTTTTTTTTTTTCTTGTTAGTTGTTGGCACATCAGCTTCTATGGCCATAATGCACCTCCCAAAGTTTTTGCATTTTACAGTGATCCATGCCAGAGGCAGGATTCGAACCCACGACCTTCGGGTTGCCAGGCAGGCACTTTACCCACCTGGCTAGCCCAGTCGGCTAAGGGTTCAGTAAAAGATCATTTATGTAGAAATGGAAATCTGAATTAAAACATCATAGTTTTGACAGTCACTTGTAAGTTGGATGAAGGAAATAATTTTTAACTTTGTTTATTTTGATTTAAGTTAAGCACTTGACTCAGTCCTGCAGGAGAGGTTGCTGTATGAGATGGAACATATTGGGATAACAGTGAAAATTATTAGGTGGATTGCAGGGTAGGAGGCAGAGATTTGTGATTAACAGTTACTTCTCAGATCGTGCTAATGTAAGAAGTGGGGTTACCAAAGGGACCACTGTTGTGATTGATTTTCTTAAACGACATTGATGAAAGGATAAAGAGCATGATGTTAAGTTTGGTCGAGTAGTTTGTTCAGCGCTAAGCTGAGATTGAGGATAACTCAGATAGAACTTAACTGATGGCCAGAAAAGTGGCAGCTATGTTTTTTCAAGCAGAAAAATGAACGGTTTTAAACATGGAGAACAACAACCTTAAAATAACTTATATATGTGGTAGGGTTGAATTAAAAACGGTACAAGAAGAAGTGGATTTTAGAGACTGTGCCTAAAAAAGACACCAACCTTCTTGAAAGGGTCCAGAGATGAGCAATGCATATAGTAAGATTGGCAAATGGATGCCAATATGAGAAGACTCAAATATGTGGGTACAGAGCTTGGTAACTAGGCACCCTAGAGATCTAATTGAGGAGTTGTATAAGGCTCTGAGAAGAGAAAGTAAAATGAATGATGGTGAAATTTTCACTGTTATGATTCCAGAAGTAGGGATGATAAATTCAAATTGTGGGAGTAAGATTTAGACTAGACTGTAGGAAGTTCTCCTTTAGCAAGTGTGAGGCCGGCAGCTTGGGGAAATTCAGAGATGAACTGGATAGGTACCAATGTGAGAAGTCAAATAGGTATTTTATTCTGCTTATTATTTTTTTTATTAATTAATTAATTTTATTTTGGCTGGTATAGCAAAAGCCTTGGGCTTTCTTGTAACCATATGACTAATACTAAAAACTACAAATAAATTTGATTCATATATGAACGGGTATTGTTTAAGAAGAAGACTGGCATCCTTGCTTGGATTCTTACTGGAAAAGAGATAAGGAAGAACCAAAGAAAAAGCAAGCAATAATTATTATCTGAAAAACATAATAGCCTTCCACCAGTACCTTATAGCCAATCCTAACAATGATAGCCATTGTGATCATTACTGCCAGTAGAGGTAAATACTGAATTGTGGAGTAATCCTGCAATTAGCATTATCCATCAAACAGTTAATTATGAAATTACTTATAAATTATTATATCAAAATATGAAATATATTTTCATAATAATTCATGAAAAATTACTTATGAAAAATTAAGTTTTCAAAATGGATTTTCTAAAGAGACCTGAAGTCAATAAAAATAACAAAATATTCACAAATCTGAAATTTGCACATATCTCTGAATTCCATTTTTTGAATGCAGAATGCATAATTAAATGCTAAAATAAACAATTTATGTTGTAGTTCTTGTAATCCAGTAAAATTTGAAATGTGGAGAGGAGTAGCCCTTAGGCATCATGAAGATTGGTACTAATTCTTGCGAAGGGCGTTTCTGGTTTTTCTCGTATATGAGTCTTGCTCTTTAAGGGTCATGTTCCAATATAAATAGTTTAATAATACTTGCACTGAAATATAACCCTGCATCCTTTACTGTTAATCCAAAAATATGCTGCCGTAGTTTTAATATTTTACTTTTTTTTTTTTTTTTTTAAACACAGTACATAAATATTCATTCAGGATTATGTATATAGAATGTATGCCTCAGAAACTAAATTACATTTATAAAGTTACTCAAGAGTAGTTACAGGAAGTCTACACTGACTATACTATTGCATAGTAAAAAAGTATAGAGCACCAAGATATGAGGATAATTTTCAAAAAAATATATACATTTAGATTTATTATATATAAAAACCACAATACAGATACATACAAGAAATCTGAAGAAATAGCTTGAAATGCAGTAGAAATGCTTTTTTGTTATTATTAAGTTAATATGATTATCAGTATATAGTTCAAATATGCCAATGTACTTTTGACTATAACCTTTGACTATAAAATGCATAAACTTTTGCCACAAGTGATATGTCTGTAAACAAAATATTTAACTAATTAAATTTCAGTATTTCTTGATAAACAAGCACTGTTTATTATATATCAGTGTTAACCATAAGTTGGAAATCATTAAAATATCAGTTAAGATAAATAACAAATGAAAGGCTGTATACGTAGAAGGTTCAATATCAAAAAGTTTACCTCCTCTATCTTTAATTTTAAAACTGAAAATATAATAAAAAAATTGCTAATATTGCTTTAAAATCAAATACAGCTTTTACGTTTTTGTGAAGGAATCTAATTCAAAATGATTAATTAGGTTACAGAAACTTAATGCGTAAATCCAGCCCACGACCAATTTAGAATGGGTCTAGCTTCACACATTTCTTTGGCACTTGAAGAAAAAGCTAAAAATATTGAAATACAGCCTTCATTTGTGAAAGTTGGATAAGACCAATTTAGTATACAAATCATGATGAATTTTTATATCCTACACATGATGCTAATATAGATAAAAATTTATTGCAATCACATCCACCACCATCCCTTTAGCTTCATAGGTTTATGAAACAATTTTTGATATTAAAAGCTTCTTAAATGAAATTGAAACTGACATGGCATAAAATTTATATTCTGTAGACATACACAGTTAAGCAGCATGATTTTGCATACACGTGAATAATAAAATGCATCATTCAAAAATAATTAATCCTATAAAAACATTTAATTCAAATTATAAATTGATATTTTGTCTCCTGATCTCTTAACCTATAAAATGACGACTCTTATTTATCTCAATGCTTGCTAATTTGTTTTCTAAAGTACATGGGAGGGGGACTAACTTAAAAGAATGAAAAGAAGAGAAAAGAAATCTATGAATAATACAAAATTAAAAACAAGGTATTACTAATTTTATATTTGAAATGCCTTTGAAATTTAAAAGTAGTAAGATATACAAATAAAAATTGATTAGTTTTGTGAATGTTACTTCAAATGCCCATTCAAATTTCTATTTAGTGATATAAAATACAGTCCACTCTCAAATTATCAGTGGGTACATCATTTGATTTTCAAATAATTAAAGGTAATAGTTATTCTGAGATTGTTATGGCAAGTATTTGAAGGGTTTATACACTAAACTGTTTATAATTCCTAGATTTCAGTTTTTGGACAAAATAAATAGATGATTTTTAACAATTAATGCATTTCTTAAATTCATAGTGTGAATATTTAGTATAAATTAATATGGATAAATGAAAACTGACTACATGAATATGTATACTAAGTCATACTTGCAAATATTGTAATAAATAAAGATTTAACTATTCTTACTAATGACATTTATGTGCACCTTCACTTCAATTTCCATCCAAATTTTAATTTAAAATTAAAACTAATCTTCTGAGTTTAGAAATTTTACTTCATTGCTTAAAATCAGTCAAGTTCAAATAGGAAATAGCATGAATACTGCGTTCAATAAAATTATTCTCTACAGTCATATAAATCAACTGCATTATTGCTTTATAAACAGGGTTCTTTCAACTTTAATGACTTTCCTTGATTTAACTTTGATCTCTTATGTGCAAGTTTTTAATTCTCTTTATGAATTAAATGAATGATTTCAAAGACTGAATTCATTTAATATATGATTACATCTCTCTAAAAATATATAAAACTATTAATAGATAAAATACCTCTAGAAATTCTAGGCACAGTGACAAAAAGTTGTCTTGTAGCAGTTACCTTTTTTGTCCCTAAAAAATTATCAAGAGCTATACACAGGAAGACGTGACTTTATCAAAAAGTCTCATCACAACACATCACACACTCATTCCAAAGGATGCTCAAACAGACTTCTATATGGCACTATAAGAAATACCCCACCTCAGGAAGTAGGGACATAAATATACTGAATTATACACGTTATAAAACTTTGACTTCGGAGTTTTCTTGAAAATTACATATATTATACAGCTTAGGAAATAGATCTTGAAACCAGTAAGGTGCAAGTAAAGTAAAGTAAATGAAAGGCTAAGGTTGATGAGAAAAACAGAATAGAAACTGCCAAGTGATGGGAAAGAACTAAAGAATATTATTATATAATATCAAAATAAACAAGGTTCCTTAGAAAAAATTAATAGCTATATCACTCTTGACAATTCTTAAAAACAATGTAATGAAGAGGTTATCTGGCAAGTCAATCATTTAGAAAACATGCACCAAACAATTCCATCTTCATAGCAGTGCTTTCGATTTCTTTAACAGTTATCACATGACTGTTCAGAGGAAAGTTTAAGAAAGGATAAAAGGATTTCCGTCCACAAGGTTCACCACTGAAAGAGAGATGACATTACCTTTTCTGCATCAACACAGCTATTGCACATTCACAGCAGAACCATGGTGATGTTGCTCACTAGTGCTGCTACTTGTAGTTCTGTTCAGGATATCAGACAATAAAAGAACCAATCACAGTCCTAAAGTGGTCCTTAATTTTTACCACCTTAGTTTTTCCTTAAGATGCCAGTGAAATGCTGAAAAGGGTAAAGAAAATATACTTGTTATTTCAAATTGGAAAAGGTTTTTATACATAAATACAAAATTAAAGTGCAGTCTGTATGAAGTGTCAATTTGGGTAAGTAATCTATTAAACGTTATGAAAGCTTACAGAACGTTTGTTTACGATTTTATCCTTTACTTTTGCATCTACAAAGAGAAATTTTAGTTTATAATATTAAAACAGAATTAATTTTTAACCCAGCAGTGGGAACTTGATTGACCTAAAGCAACAAAAAAAAAAAAATAAATAAATAAAAAAAAAAAATATATATATATATATATATATATAAATATAAACTAAACACAGGATGGCAAATTCAAATTTGAACAAAGGCAAATTATCCAGAATCAAAGGAAAATTCATGGAAGTAAGAGTTGAGACAGGTTCATTTAGACAGAAATGTACTAAAAATACAGCATGAAGGATAACATTATCACCACTTCTTTTTTTTTAATTTTAAGGACCATTCAATAAAAGAATGCAAGTGGTTAGTGGGAGAGAGATGTAAAAATTGTATCATTATTATGTGAAGATAATATTTTGCTGTTGAATAGTAACTCACAAGATCTTCAAGAATCTCTGAATAAATAAAGGTAGTAAAAAATTTGGCATGATAATTGGTTACATAAAAATAAAAGTTATGAAAGTTGGGAGAGATAAAATTTAGTGATACTAAATAATCAAAAACTGGAACAGGTCAGTAATTTTGAGTACACAGAAACAATTTTAATGAAGATAGAAAATTAGGAATGCAAATAAACAATATAATAAAGCATGAAGCCAGTTAAATTTCTTTGGAGCAAAAGAAATTAGCAATTTTAAGCAATGCTAAAATTGAGAGCTAGCTAAAAATATAAAGAGACTGATCAAAATTAGAATCTTCAAAAATGTAAATTTTGTGAAAAACAAATGGATCTAACACATGGAAGCAATGGTAAGACCTTCTTATAAATAATGTAATAAGAAAAAAATCTTAAGGTAACTAATATCCAATGAACAGCGAGTGAAGAAAACTTATGTTAGTCTGGGCAGATAAAAAGGATGAGGCAAGGGAGATTAGCTAAATGGATATCTGAATAAAAAATGAATGATAAAGCCTAGAGGCAGGTAGTTTTTTTTTTAGGCAACTTTGGCTATATTGCATCATATTTAATGTATGTAAATTGCTTCTATTCTGTGGTTGATTTGTTGCTTGTTGGATGAAAAACCCAAGTTTCCATGAGGGAAAAAAACATAAAACACTTGCCTGAGAAGACTAACCTAGCCACTGCAAAAACAGACCCATAAAAATTCTTCCTGTCACTGATGGTATTGGAACTTTGGTCTTTTCCACTCTGTGTGAGGACTTACTCTAGCTTAGACTAAAAACCACACAGAAACAGGGTAGTGGAGGAGTAGCGAATAGATTGTCAATAGTTCGGGACTGTTTTAACTATCAGAGAGGCAACAAGGGAGAGATATATTCTTGGTCTGATTATTAGCAGTGATTCTTCATGCATTAAGAAACTGCAGATAAAATAACCACTAGGTGGCAGTGATCAGTGTATTGATGTGGGATTTAATTAAAGATGTAACTACCATTAAATCAAGAAAAAGGTTTCTGCTTTCATAAAGGAGACTACAATGGTTTCAGTTTTTATATTCTATACAATTTGAACTAATGATGTCACCAACAAATTCTAAATGGGAAGCATTCAGGGAAATAATCATGGAAGCTACTAGGCTTTTCATACTAACTAAAAAAAACGTTCAAGGAAGCCTATGATAGATATAAACCTACTCTGCAATTAAGTCACAAAGGAGGTTATTATATAAGGCAATGGTCAGGCTGCATCTGGTACCGCATACAGGTCTGGAGGCCTTATTTTAGGAATGACATAGAGATGGCTAGAATGAGTGTAGAGAAAGGCAACAAAGAGTGCTCTTACCAAGAACAGCTTCAGTTTTGCAAATATCAGCATCTAGTGACTAGGCACCTGTGAGGATCTGACTGAGGTGTTTTAAGGCAAGGCTTGAGCAAACTTAGTGCTGATGGGATTTTTCCTCTCGGTCAGACTATATAAATCCAAACTGAGGAAGTGATCGCTGTAAGACAGATGTACGGAGGTTTGCTTCCAGCCAGTGAGCAGTTTGAATAAATTCAAGGAAAAATTACAGAAATTATTGGAGGGATGGATAGAATAAATGGATTTTTGTTTGCTGATGCTGTATAAGCTTGCTTTTTTTGCTTCATGTGTCACTACTTATACTAATAATGGTCTTTTACACCCAGTGGGTATAGCATATTTTGGACGATGACAATCCTTAAACAAGTGTTGCAATATTACACTTATTTATAACAACTAAAATTTTAATTAATGATTCACTCTGCATAAAATTTGTTATTTATTTGTTCCAACAAATCTTATTACATCATATAATGATGTAATAAGATTTATAACCTCCTTATACAATAACCTTTATTCTCTGGTTGCATACATCATATGCAACCAGAGAATAAAGACTTACCCTAGCTCACTGAATAAAGATGAATAAGGATAATAAAAGTTTGAACACTTTTTTGTGACTACTATAAAAACTGAAATAATTACCAATGAGATACTTTAAAATGTTTACATTTTGAAAAGAATTGTTACTAACTTTATAATGGAAGTGAAAGAAATTCATAACCTCAAAAAGGTTTCCTAAAATTTGTTCATAATAGCTTCCAAAATTTAAAAAGTAGGTAATTAAAAAAAAAATTCTTCAAGATAAATTTTTATAACTGACTGAAGTTAGATTATATAATACATTTCAACCTTTATGGTTAAGCAACCTATATGGAAAAAAAAAAAAAAAGTTTTATTAAACGGCAACTGCTCTAAGATTAAGCACCACCTAATTATATTTAATATTAATACATATGTGCATAGAGATAGGAAGTGTTATTACTTCAGATCTGACCTTGACATAACAAGGAAAGACTAGATTGGGACACTTCCTATTGATTAAAACCTTACAGGAACTATTTATTTAGTTTTTCCACTTGCCACGCCCGTAGCCATTAGTCAACCGAGAGTGATAAACTTACCTTTTTAGTATGTTATCAGGATAATAAGCAAAAATTTTTTTTATTAAAACATTCTAAAATCAAAAACTACTTTTTTTCTATTAACAATAATTACTACATTAAACAGTACCACAAAAATTGCACAGAATATTGCTATGCTAATAATGTGCTGTATATGTCTGCCATGACAAAGATGTACACCAAACACTTCAAAATGATCCATATTTATGTTGTTTCTAATTTGCTGGCACTAACTTAAAAAAAAAAAGAAAAGAAAAAAGTTGCTAATTTTGAAGAAAGTACATACTGATATTTCTAATGACTGTTTCCCACTATATAACAATAGCATTAGTGTACTAAACTAAAGGTTCTCTTAATGACTAATCCCATAAAAGTGCTTAATATAAAAACAGTTCCTTCTAAATCATAAGTAAGACTATCACTGCAAAATTATTCGGTATTCTGTATTTATCTGTGCCACTATATATATATATATATATATTTTTTATTTATTTATTTTTTTTGTTCTTAATGGTAATACCAAGCACAAAAGGCTGTTGAACATACAGTAAAAAGTAAAAGAAATGTCACAAAGTAAAAAAGGATAATAAAAAAAAATCTACTAGGTCTATAAAGGTCATATTTCAGAATTTCAATGCATATAATATTAACCAGGTCAGAAAAAATGAAAGAAAAAAAAATATTCACATGCAGTTTTTATAAGCTTTTAACACTGGGATGTATTACACACCCTTAGTGACCTCTAAAGACAAAGATTAGTGCCCGAAAAAGGGTTTAAAATAATAAAATTACAAACCATTCCATGCAATGATTTCTAGTCAAATAAATTTCAAGTAAACAGCAGATTAGATATCTGCAATTCTTGGATAAACAGTTACAGTTTGAAAATAACTAAACTACAATTAGTCACACTGTACACAATCCAAAATTTCAAGAAAAATGTGAGGACGAGTGGGTACTGACGAGTGGCAAGTTTATATAATATAGTTAACTAGGGGGGATACATTTTTGAATAGCTGCCTCAGGCACAGAAGGTGCATTTTTCAAGAGCTGCTTCTGGTGCAGAAATGCCATATCCTGGCTCAGTTCAAGAAAACTGCTTAATCAAATGAAACAGAAATTGAATTAAGCTGTATAATGATAACTGATTTAAAAAAATTATAAAATTAAATGTTAAAGAGATATCATGGTTTATAAATTTGTTTACACAAGAAATATCAGCTGTTCATTTTATTCAGCTAGGGCACAGAATACTGTATATGAAAATAAATTATATCCTAACCTGAACAAGAGAGAATAAAAAAATCTAGTATATCAATTCATAATGTCATCTATTTGAATTGTAACACAACTGCCTATTCACCTAACTGCAGAGCAATTAACTCTTTTAAATTTCTTTTTAATTAAAAAAGATATATTAAAATTATCAGAACATATTACATCATTTTTTTTACTTATAGGAAGCACAAAATTCATATTAAATAATCCCTATAGATAGTAGGGTAATATATAATTCCAGTTCTAATAGACAAAGGAAAATTAACATAATGCCATTTGTCAAGGGATGCATATTTTTTGCTATGAAAGATAAAATTAATATATTTTTCATAAAATAAGAGTGCAAAACTTTTGTCCTTAAAAAATCAGCTAATAACATGATGGTGCAATCAGTTATTTTTTCATCAGACGAGCACAGAAATAATTAATAAATAATAACAATGGAAGAATTTAATGAAGTTATCAAAAATACACTCAAGATATGCATAAATAGTGAATGACAGTCTTCATGTAGTAAAAGTTGCAAAAAATAACATTAACGATTAAAATACAGAATATGCTGGGTAACTAAGCAAGTACACTGAGTTTTCTAAAAAAATGAAATTATAAACTCCTTAACCCATATATTAAAATTTAAAAGAAAATAATTCTTTCTAAATATCATTTATTCATGTTTCATAATTGAAAAACCTTATTGTTAACAGCAATAGCTGGTAGAAACAACAGTTAACACAGGGCAAACAAACTTTATTTATGACCAGAAATAGGAGGAAGGCACTTAAAGATAAGTAAATTTATAATGCTTCTCAACTTGTAGCATCAAAGTTCCTGTACACCACCAGTGTGAAAGATTATCACAAGACAGTGTGACCCTTGAGCAAATTCACAAGGGTCAAATTTCTTACTCTCTCTAAGAATGTCTAGCATGAGTCAGTGACCCACTTTTCAGGTTCATTAACTTGAGACTTCATTCAGTTAAATAATTAAGATAAACTACCAGAGGTTGTATGTCTTTATAACACATTAAGGAACTATCAAGTCTAATTTCACTATAGTTTTGTAAGCACCATAAACAATTTTAAAAGTTGGTTAGAATTATAACAGTAATAAATTTTGGGCATAAAAACTATATTTACTGCAAATATAACACGAGAATGTATACATACAAAGAATAAACAAAATAAATAAATAAAAAATAACGGTGGAAGAAGAAGAATTAATGATATTTAAAACATGCTCCATATGTGTGAAATAAACAGTGAATGATATGTGACAACATGTAGAATATCACACAAAATTACTGGTCAAATAACATTAGGCCTTAAATAAAACATTTAACTGGGAATTGAAGACAATTCAGTTCTCTAACAGAAAAGAATTTATTAAGTTAATAGTTACTGGAAAACATATTTTATGAAAATACCTGTAGATCATACAGGAAGTTCTCTGAGCAGTGCAGATAGCTAATGGGGTTTGTCAATGGTGTACAGAAGTTTTCCAGCAGCATCTCCCCCATCTCCTTCAACCCATCCATGATAACTAAGTAAATAGGTTTTGATACCTTTCGTGTTTGAGGTTTTTATAAAAAAAAAAAAAAAAAATGCACAAGGGAGTGATTATCCTACTATATAAAGGCAATGGTTAGGCCACATCTTGAATACTGCATACAGGTCTGGAAATCTCATTTTAGGAAGGACATTGATTTGCTGGAATAGTTGAAAAGACGGGCAATAACACTAAAAAAGAGAAGTTATATCTCATATTGTGAATCATTTTAAGTTATATCTCATATTGTGAATGCCTTCACAACGAGTTGCCATGATATTGCACTACTTCGAATAAGTAACGCTTCACCTAAGGAGAAGACTAATGTTACTTATTGTCAGGTAGGTACCACCACCCAGACGGCACCGTTTCAGGGCTATCTGGCTCTTTTTCGGTGGGTGGGTAGGTACTCAAGTGATGCAATGATGGCAAAACAGTTATGAAGTATAACTCCTCAAGCAACGAGCAAATTTAGAATATATACACAGTCTAAATTTGCTTGTTGAGGTTTTAGCTCTAAATGCATCTTAGTCTAAACACATCATACACCATCAGGCATCTCTCATATTGTGGAGTTATACTTCATAACTGTTTTGCCATCATTGCATCACTTGGGTTCCCACCCACCCACCCACCCACCCACCGAAGAAGGGCCAAATAGCTCTGAAACGGTGCCATCTGGGTGGTGGTACCTACCTGAGAATAAGTAACATTAGTCTTCTCCTTAGGTGAGGTGTTACTTATTCAAAGTAGTGCAATATCATGGCAACTCGTAAAGGTATTCACAATATGAGATAACTTAAAACAATCATCATCATCATCAGCAGCCATTTTCAATCCACTGCAGGATGAAGGCCTCTCCAGCAACTTTCCAGTTCCTTCTGTTTTGAGCACTGGCCATCCATTTACTGCTCAAAAACTCATGAATTTCATCTATCCATCTCCGCCTTTGTCTTCCAGGTTTTCTTCTAGCTCCTCTTGGGTACCATTCTGTTATTTTCTTAGTCCATCTGTCATCATGTCTTCGAGCTATGTGTCCTGCCCAAGACCATTTTAGTTCTTTAGTTTTGATAAGAACGTCCTTTACTTGAGTTTGCTGCCTAATCCATGTGTTTCTCTTCTTATCTAACATTCTAATTCCCAATATAATTCGTTCCATTCTTCGCTGTGTAGTTCTTAGCTTCTCTTCCATTCTTTTGGTGAGTGCCCAAGTTTCACTTCCATAAGTCATGGTGGGGAGTATACATTGATTCATTATTTTACGTTTCAGACAAACTGGGATATTGCTCTTCAGTATGTGACTATATTTCCTGAATGCTATCCATCCAAAATTTATTCTTCTCTTGACTTCCAGCCATTTATCATTATTACAGCTAATAACTTGTCCCAGATAAGTATATGACTCCACCTTTTCAATTACTGCTCCTTCAATCATTATTTCCCTTTCCGTGGCATACTTGTTCATCATTACTTTTGTTTTAGCCATATTCATCTTTAGTCCAAAATCCTTACTAACTGCACATAACTGATTAAGATTTTCCTCTAATTCTTTGGGATCGTGGCTTATGACCACAATGTCATCTGCAAATCGTAAATGGTTTAGGTACTCTCCGTTCACATTGATTCCTTTCTGCGACCAGTCTTATCTTCTGAAAGCTTCCTCAAGGGCAGCAGTAAACAGCTTCGGAGATATTGTGTCTCCTTGTCGAACTCCTTTCTCGATTTTAAATTTGCTACTGTCTTTGTCTAGTCTAATAAAGGATGTAGCACTCTCATATATTTTCTTCAAAATCATAATATATGGAGTATCTATGCCTTGTCTTTCCAGTGCCCGAAACATTGCCTTATGCTGTATGGAGTCAAATGCCTTTTCATAATCCACAAATGCCAGGCATAATGGTGTTTTATATTCATTTGCTTTCTCCATTAGCTGTGATATTACGTGAAGGTGATCCATAGTTGAGAATCCTGTCCTAAAGCCAGCTTGCTCTTTCGGTTGATTCTCATCAAGTATTCTTTCTAATCTGTTAGTAATGACCCTTGTGAACAACTTGTAGATATGGGATAACAAGCTAATTGGTCTATAATTTCCAATTTCTGATTTATCTCCTTTCTTATGCAGCAAAACTATGATTGCATTATTCCACTGCTTAGGCATCACACCTTTTCTAATGCACTTTGTGAACAGCCTTGCCAGTTTTTGTGTTATGTCTCTTCCTCCCAATTTTAACAACTCTACAGTAACTTCATCTTCCCCCGGGGCTTTCCGATTCTTCATTTTCTTCAATGCATGTTCTACCTCATCAGGAAGAATATCGGGTATGTCGTATGTGTTGCTACTTTGCAATCCATCTTCCCCACTGCTGATATCATTCCCTCGCTCCTTGTATAATTCTCTATAGTAGTCTTCTGCTATTTGAATTACGCCTTCTCTGCTGTTTATAAGTACACCATTGCTATTCTTCAGTTTCAGTATCATTTGTCTTTCTGTATTATCATGGCTGCTGATTTAAATCCTTTGTTTTCCCTTAATGCTTGTTCTACTTTTCTTGTGTTAAATCTTCTTATGTCCTCTCTGAGTCTCTTTCTAATGGCTTTGCATAACTCAGTATACTCAATTTTCTCCCTGTTAGTGTTTTTCTTGCTCTTCATTTGTCGTCTTTGGTTCATCATGACAAGTGTTTCTTGACTAATTTTTTCTTCTTTGGATTTCTGTTTCCCTATAGGTTTCTTGGGCTTTATCACTTTCAGAAAGTTGTAATATTCCTCGTCGATATCTTGGTCCTGAGCAGTCTGCAGAAGCTCAAACTTGTTCTTAAGTTCCAGTACATACTGCTTTTTCTCCTCCTCTGTTATTTCAAAGACTTTTGTATTATTTACTCGAGTCAGTTTTTTCCTTTCCTTTCCTATGTCTATATCAAGTGTACATCTTACCATTCTGTGATCACTTCCAACATTTACCTTATTCAGGACGGTAACATCATTCACAATATATCTTCTGTTAGTGAGGATGAAGTCGATTTCATTAGTTGTTAATCCATTTGGACTCTTCCATGTCCACTTTCTGTTCACCCTTTTCTTGAAAAAAGTGTTCATTACTGACATTCCTTGAGATTCTGCAAATTCCACAAGTCTTTCACCTCTTTTATTTCTTTCACCAATTCCAAAATTTCCTATAGTTCCTCTTTCTGCACTGTTTTGCCTTTTTCCAACCTTAGCATTGAAGTCCCCCATAATAATAGTGTAGTGGGTTTTCTGCTCATCTAGAAGACTCTCAATTTCAGTGTACATGTCTTCAACCTCTTCATCATCATGGCTCGATGTTGGTGCATAAATCATTACAATCTTTAGCTTGTACCTCTTAGAAATCTTGAGTATTAGTCTTGACACCCTTGGTGATGTACTTTTGAATTCCAAAATGTTGTTTTTAAAATCTTTATGGACCAGAAACCCAACTCCACCTTCACTCTTTTCACTGTTTCCATTGGTGTACAGCAGATTTCCACTTGATAAACTTATAAGTGATTCATTTCTTCTTCTTGTTTCAGCCAAACCGATGATATTCCAATTCACATTTTCTAATTCCTTTTCCAGCTCTAATATCCTGTCTTCCCCGATGAGTGATCGTACGTTATAACAGGCCAAGTTCAATTTCCGTGCATGGCAGCCTGGTCGTACCCAGAGATTCTTAGCACCCTCTGCTTCCACTCTGATCCTCTCGCTGCCGTAAGAGGGAGAGTGAAAGCTGCTGGGGACTGAGGGCCATTTGTATTGTTGTGCTCTCATTGCTGGAGGGATTGGTCTTTTCCTCTTCACGCTGACCAGGCGTCTTGAAGAGAACCACTCTGCATGTTCGTTGCCACCTAAGTGACGTAACAGGGCTCACCATAGAGAAGGTGTGCATGAGTGGATTTTAGGGAGGCAGGCCAACCGGACTTCTCCTAAATCTTCTGTAATAGAGAGATATTGGATCCATCAGTGTTTTAGGCTGAGTGTCTGATAACACACAGGATACCTGTTCCCCTCTAAGCCCCCTTAAAACAATGCCGCCTTATAAATATTCTGTTTATTCAGAAATGGCTGTGTATTAATGATGTGTATTGCATTTAATATATACATAGTTTAAGGTTCCTACCCACAGAAGGAACTGAAGTAGTTTCTGATTATATATTTTACAAATTCTAAATTAATAAACTGTGTTCACTTTTTGTAGAACTGTGGCAATTATTTCATAATTCAATTTCATTATCACATAAATTCAAGTTACGCGGGGAAATGTTTAGATTGGACTGCAGGAAGTTTTATTTTAGCCAGCGAGTTATAAATTACTGGAATAAGTTGCCTTCATGGGTGGTAGAGGCCGACAGTTTGGGGAAATTCAAAGGTCATCTGGATAGTACCTTCGGGTAAGGGAAGCGCATAGGATGATAGGATTAATTTCCTTTTTATTTAATTTTTAATTTCATTTTATTATTTTTATTTATTTATTAATTATTATTATTTATTTATTTAATTTTTGTTTTTATCATTGTTTTGTTCGGATTTTTTTTTTTTTTTTTTTGGCTGGTGCAGCATAAGCCATAGGCTTTCTTGCACCATACGGCCGTTACTAATACTAAATACTAATACTAATTAGTGGTATCTTTCACAATAAAAGGTTTGTGGTGGCAGCTCATCTGTAGAACCTTCTTGATACAACACTGCATACAATATGTGCACTGGCAATTGTTACTGTAAATCTTGATCATTTTAAATGATTATTACAAGCTTCATTTTGTAAAATGCCCTTTTAACCATTATACTAAAATTAACTATCACAGTGTTTTCATTACTTGGTTTTTAATTCATTGCAATGTCTTCTCACAAAAACCAGGGACACAAAAGTAGAAATCACAGGGAATAAAAAATAGACTATACCACATTAAATTTACCTTTGGGCAGCATGCTGTAGATAATTGGAATAAACTGCCTCCCAAGATGGCTAAGGTGGAGAGTTTACAATATTCATGGGAGAAGATTGGGTGGGCACTTTCTGGCATTGGGAATTATATAAATGATTGAGGAATTTGTATTTTTATTTTATTCTGGCTGATGCAGAATAACTTCCCTTCTTTGCATCATTTGGCCATTGTAATACCAATACTAAAATACATGATTGGCTGGTAGTAATTTAAAAACTTTTCATGCAGACTAAAGAGGAGCAAAGGCTGCCCACCCCTGGTATGGATAAGTGAAGGAAGGGCGAATTAAAATATCAAAAGATTGTTTACTGGTGTTCATTGTTTGCAGGAGGAAATTGAATAAACATGATTGATAAAAATTTTAATTCATACACCACTGGCTACAATTTGTGTGTGGGGAGGTGGGTATTTTATGAAATGCTCATATATTATAATGCATGTTAACAGGAGAGACTGCTCCTACAGAGATGATATACACTTAAATAGAAAAGGTGCAAGAATATTTGCTGATGCTATACAGGGAGTGTTAGGTGGGTCAGAAAACTGCTAGCTTGGGAGGGTTGTTATGTTGTTTGTTATTTTGGTTTTTCTAGGAGCATTAGCAACTAAGGCCATATTGCTCTGGGGATATGCGGTGGTCATTTCCTGACCTTTCTGCATCCTCCGTATTTGGTGGTCACGGGCTCGAACCCCGGTCTAATCAAGAAGCATGTGCTACACACTGCTGCTCCTGCCCACCTGGCTACGAAGGCACCCTTTGGGGGGGTGGGGGAGGAGAGTGTACAAGGACTAATAGATTAACAGTAGCCACTGGCAGAGGTGAAAGTGATACTTGCACTTAGCATTAGCAGAGGCATATGATGCAAGAAAGCAAGCTTATTCAGCATCAGCCAAAAAAAAAAAAAAAAAACCACTCCCATTTCACCCCTCCGTTCGTTCGAAATACCTGTCCAGTTGAGCTTTAAATTTGTTTAGGCTATCAACTTCAACAACAAGTGATGGAAGTCGGTTCCACCAACCAACCACCCGCTGGCCAAAGGCAAATTTCCGCACATCTATCCGACATCCGTCCTTCCTCAATTTGAATTTATGCCCTCTGAGGTGATTATTCTGAGAAAGATGAAGAATCCCATTGGCATTGAGCATGCTCAAACCATTCAAAGCCTTATACACCTCTATCAGATCACCTCGCCGGTGCCTAGTCTCCAGACTCTGTAATTTGCAAAACTTAAGCCTTTCTTCGTAAGAGCAACCCTCTGTTCCATTTACTAATCTTGTTGGCCTTCTCTGTACCCGTTCCAGCAGCTCTACATCCTTCTTGAAATGAGGCCTCCAGACCTGTATACAGTACTCAAGATGTGGCCTTAACATTGCCTTATACAAGGGAATAATCACCTCCTTATCCCTGCTAGAAATATTCCTGTATATCATTAACAAGACACCATGAGCTACTCTTGCGCTCGTCTGCACTGCTCAGAGAACTTCATATCTGCCTGCACAATTAACCCCAGGTCCTTTTCATTCTCCACCACTGTCAGTGTAATACCGCAGAGTTGATACGTTGCTCTGGTGTTACTGTTTCCCATATGCAGCACTTTACATTTGTCGATGTTAAAGCTCATTTGCCACCTCTCAGCCCATCTGCTCAACCTTTCCAGATCCTGTTGCAGCAGCATAGCGTCAGTATTGTCCTTAACGACCCTGCCAACCTTTGTATCATCTGCAAACTTGGACATTAAACTTGATATCCCATCATCAATATCATTCATAAACACCGAAAACAACAACGGACCCAACACTGAACCTTGAGGAACTCCACTAATAACATTAGTCCACGTTGAGCAGTGTCCATTGATTACCACTCTGTCTTCTGCCACTCAACCATCCCCTTATCCATAGCAGCAATTTGCCTCCAATGCCACACTGCTCCAATTTGTGCAGCAGTCTTCCATGTGCAACAGTATCAAAAGCCTTTCTAAGATCCAAATATATAATATCAAAGTTATTCCCTGCATCCAGTTCTTTTGTGACTACATCATAGTATCCAATCAAATTGGTCAGGCAAGACCTGCCCTTAACAAAACCATGCTGCGTCTGAGCTATAACTGAATTCTTGTCTAGATGATCCTGCAGTGCTTCTTTAACCAGTGCCTCCATTAATTTACCTGGAACAGAAGTTAAACTAACAGGTCTATAATTACTTGTGTCAGCCTTTGATCCTCCTTTGTGAATTGGGGTTACATTTGCACATCTCCAGTCTATGGGTACCTCCCCTGAGTCCAAAGAAGCTCTCATAATTATGGCTAGGGGTTTGCATACTTCCTTTGCTGCCTCCTTTAATATAACTGGATAGATCCCATCCACCCCAGGTGCCTTTTTTATGTTTATCCTCAACAATCTCTCCTCCACTTTCCTCTCAGTTATTACAAAATCATCCAGCTCACTGCCAATGTTTACTTTACCTACATCATTCTCCTTCCTGAATAACTCCTCATGCGTGAATGTAGATGCAAAATACTCGTTTAGATTGTTAGCCACCTGAGCAGGATCCTCAACTGTTGAACCATCAATATCCAGTGGACCAATCTGATTCATCCCTTTCCTTTTCGAGTTCAAGTATGTAAAGAACTCTTTTCTGTTTTTCTTTGCATCCTTTGCCAAGGATTTTTCATAGTCTGCCTTTGCCTGCCTAATCTCCTTTGTGACTTGGTTACAGACCAACTTATATCTATCATAGGCTTCCATGTCACCCATTAATTTGTATGTATCCCATGCATTTTTCTTCTCTGCCACATGTCTCATTAGTTCATCTGACAACCATTTAGGCCTAAACCTTGAACAATATTTCTTAGTTGGTATGTAAAGCCTGGTAGCCTCCAAGATTAGTTCCTTGAATGCTTCCCATTTTGAGTTTGCTGTTGGTAACATCATCAGTTGGTCCCACTGTATAGAATTTAAATACTGTCTCAGACCATCATAGTCGCCTTTACGAAAACAAAAACCCTTCCCTTTACCTCTGATGGTAGTTACCTCCTTGAGTAAATCCCACTTCAACACACTGTGATCACTGCCACCTAGTGGTTCATTTATCTGCAGGTTCTTAATGCATGAAGAATCACTACTGATAATCAGATCAAGAGTATTGCTCCCTCTTGTTGCCTCACGAACATGCTGATGTAGAAAACAATCATCCAATAAATCCACAAAAGCCTTGCTAGTGTGCGAGTGACCAACCCACAAATTCCAGTCAATATCTGGGAAATTAAAGTCCCCCATTATAAGACTCTCTGATTTACTGGCCCACTCTATTTCCCTGTACAATATCTTATTATACTCATCAGAGTCATTAGGCCTATAGCACACTCCTACTCTCAATTTTGATTTCCCTATGCTTATGTCACACCAAACTGACTCGACGCTGCCCTGTCCATCGATGTCGACTGGCTTCACTTCCTTGGACTTTATGTGTTTCTTAATTAATAGCATAACCCCTCCTCCCCTCCTGTCCTGTCTATCCTTTCTATACACATTGTATTCCCCAAATTCCAGTTCCGCATTACTTATATCTGTGTGACACCACGTCTCTGATATCCCAACAATATCTGCCTTTGATGTTTTGAGCAATACCTCAAATTCATCAAATTTATTTACCAAACTCCTAGCATTGGTGTACACGCAGGTATACATGCACCTGTTTCTATTCTTAGCTACCCTAACACAACCCATGTGTTTACTTGTACCGCAATGACTACCAGCAGTCTCTGAAATATCCTGCATCTTGTTTTTCAGACTTCTGCTCATTTCAATAGAAGCAGTGCAAGAATCACTTCCACCTCTGCCACTGGCTACTGTTAATCTATTAGTCCTTGTATCCCCCCCCAACTAGCAGTTTTCCGACCCACCTAACACTGCCTCGACAGCATCAGCAAAAATTCTTGCACCCTTTCTATTTAAGTGTATCCCATCCCTGTAGAAGCAATCTCTCCTGTTAACAAGTACAGTCCAGGCTGAAAAAAATTCTACCCCTTGGGCCTTACACAATCCCTCCAGGGCCGAATTGATCGACAAGGCTCTCATCATATACTCCCTCCTATCGTGTCTGGGCAGAATTGCAGACACTTTCAAGTTCAACCCTAATTCACAGCTTTTTTTCAACAGTGACCTGTACTTGCTAAGTAATTCCGCCGGTCTCCTACTCTTAATATCATTAGTGCCAACGTGTACAACTATATCACCTTTTGTGCCCTTAAAAGATGATATCCGCTCTACAACGTCATCAACCTTTGCCCCTGGCAGACATACCCTGGTCCTATTCCACCTATCTTTTTACAAAGGATGTTCCCCGTTTCCCTGACAATAGAGTCACCAACAACTACTAGTTCCATTGGAATTAGTGGAATGAGCAGCAGCCTGGAAAACAAGATGCAGGGTATTTCAAATACTGCTGGGAGTCATTGCAGTACAAGGAAACACATGGGTTGTGTTAGGGTAGCTAAGAACAGGAATAAATAAATTTGATGAATTTTAGGTATTTCTCAAAACGTCAAAGGCAGATATTGTTGGGCTATCAGAGACATGGACTCACACAGATATAAGGAATGCAGAAATGGAATTTGGGGAGTACAATTTGTACAGGAAGGGAGGAGGGGTTATGCTGTTAGTTAAGAAACACATAAAATCCAAGGAAGTGAAGCCAGGCGACATCGCTGGCGAGTCAGTTTGGTGTGACATAAGCATAGGGAGATCAAAATTGAGAGTAGGAGTGTGTTATAGGCCTAATGACTCTGATGAGTATAATAAGTAACTGTACAGGGGAATAGAGTGGGCCAGTAAATCAGAGAGTCTTATAATGGGAGATTTTAATTTCTCAGATATTGACTGGAATTTGTGGGTTGGTCACTCACACACTAGCAAGGCTTTTGTGGATTTATTGGATGATTGTTTTCTACATCAGCATGTTCGGGAGGCAACTAGAGGGAGTAATGTTCTTGATCTGATTATCAGTAGCGATTCTTCATGCATTAAGAATCTGCAGATAAAAGGAACCACTAGGTGGCAGTGATCACAGTGTGCTGAAGTAGGATTTACTCGAAATAGTAACTACCATGAGGGGTAAAAGGAAGGATTTTTGCTTTTGTAAAGGCGACTATGGTGGTCTGAGACAGTATTTTAATTCTATATGGTGGGGACCAACTGATGATGTTACCAACAGCAAATTCAAAAAATGGGAAGCATTCAAAGAATTAACCTTGGAAGCTACTAGGCTTTACATACCAAGAAATATTATTCAAGGTTTAGGCATAAATGGAGGTCAGATGAACTAATGAAGCATATGGCAAAGAAGAAAAATGGATGGGATACATATAAATTAATGGGTGACATGGAAGCTTAGATATAAGCTGGTCTGTAACCAAGTCACAAAGGAGATTAGGCAGGCAAAGGCAGATGAGAAATCTTTGGAAAAGGATGCAAAGAAAAACAACAAAGAGTTCTTTACCTATGTAAACTCTACAAGGAAAGGGATGAATCAGATTGGTCCACTGGATATTGATGGTTCAACTGTTGATGATCCTGCTCAAGTGGCTAACAAACTAAATGAATATTTTTCATCTACATTCACACATGAGGAGTTATTTAGGGAGGGGAATGCCAGAGGTGAAATTGCTGAAGATAAACATAAAAATGGCACCTGGGGTGGATGGGATCTATCCAGTTATATTAAAGGAGGCAGCAAAGGAAGTAAGCAAACCCTCAGCCATAATTATGAGAGCTTCCTTGGACTCAGGGGAGGTACCCATGGACTAGAGATGTGCAAATGTGACCCCAATTCACAAAGGAGGATCAAAGGGCGACACAAGTAATTATAGACTTGTTAGTTTAACTTCTGTTCCAGAAAATTAATGGAGGCACTAGTAAAAGAAGCACTGCAGGATCATCTAGACAAGACTTCAGTTATAGCTCCGACACAGCATGGTTTTCTTAAGGGAAAGTTATGCCTGACCAATTTGATTGGATACTATGATGTGGTCACAAAGGAACTGGATGCAGGGAATAACTTTGATATCATATATTTGGATCTTAGAAAGGCTTTTGATACTGTTGCACATGGAAGACTGCTGAACAAATTGGAGTGGTGTGGCATTGGAGGCAAATTGCTGCTATGGATAAAGGGATGGTTGAGTGGGAGAAGACAGAGTGGTAATCAATGGTCACTGCTCATTGTGGAGTAATATTATTAATGGAGTCCCTCAGGGTTCAGTGTTGGGTCCATTCTTGTTTTCTGTATTTATAAATGATATTGATCATGGTATATCAAGCTTAATGTCCAAGTTTGCAGACGATATTATTATTATTAGCTATATGGTGCAAGGAAGCCTGAGACTTATGCTGCACCAGCCAAAAAAAAATTTCCCAAGTTACCCTAAGAGAGAGAGAGAGAGAGAGAGAGAGAGAGAGAGAGAGAGAGAGAGAGAGAGAGAGAGAGAGAGAGAGAGTCAGAAGTAGAAGGGAATCACCAAGAAAGAGAAGAATGGCAGGGTTGTTAAGGACACTAATGACAGTACGCTGTTGCAACGGGATCTAGAAAAGTTCAGCAGATGGGCTGAGAGGTGGCAAATGAAGTTTAACATTGACAAATGTAAAGTACTACATATGGGAAGCAGTAACCCCAGAGTAACGTATCAACTCTGTGGTACTATACTGACAGTGGTAGAGAATGAAAGGGACCTGGGGGTGGTTGTGCAGGCTTTGATTGATTTGATTTTGTGTTTATTGGCGCAAAAACAGCTAAGGTTATACTGCGCCATGAAACGATTAAAATATCAATAAAGAAATTCTGGTAACCTTTAAAAAGGTTACCTCGTCAAATGGTTATTTATAAATGTGGGTATATATTAGTAGCTTTTAAAAATTTAAAAACTGGCGACACGTGGTCGTTGTCTGATAAAATCTGACTGAGTGTATAAGGCTCAGTCGAATGAGTAAAAGCGGTAAAATATATATTGCGAACATGGGTAAAATGAACGCAATCTATTAAAATATGCTTTATAGTTAAAACGGTGTCGCAAGACTCGCACATAGGAGGGTCATCCGCCCTCAGCAGAAAAGAATGTGTCAAATGACTGTGTCCTATGCGGAGTCGGGCAAGAACAACTTCCTCGCTCCGATTCCTGCGCAGACTAGACTGCCATATTTCTATTACAGGCTTTATTTGGTATAATTTATTTGTTCTCTGTCTGTGCCACAGTTCTTGCCAATGGGAATATATCTTGTTACGTATTATTTGCCTGTAGTCTGTATAGGGGACTGACAGGCAACAATTATGAGTGGGTGTTGCTGATTTGGCTGCAGCGTCAGCCAAATCATTTCCCTTTATCCCAATGTGGCTAGGAATCCAGCAGAAGCGGATATTAAACTTGTATTCATGAAGAGAATGTATCTTCTGCTGAACCCGACAAAGAACTGGATGAGAATTGTGTCTCAGAGATAATAAAGCCTGTAGTACACTGGAAGAGTCAGAATATATTATTGACCTTTGGAATTGACAAGTTCGAATGTGATCCAAGGCTAGCTCTATAGCATACAGCTCTGCAGTGTATATGCTGGATTCAGGAGGAATCTGCTGAGATATTATAGTGTCCGGAAAGACAGCAGCAGATCCTACGCACGATTCAGACTTCGAGCCGTCTGTGTAAACGGACAGGAAGTCTGAGTGCTCAGCTTGGTGTGCAGAGTAGAGCTTCTGGTAGACAGATGATGAGGTCTCAGACTTTACCCATTTCTTAAGGGAAAAGTCGCATGGTGGGGGATGAGCATGCCAGGGTGGAAGAGTTTCTTTTGGTGTTTCTGCCACCTTGTCTACCATGATGTTAAACTCTCTGATTAGCTCTTGGACACGAATACCAAAAGGTCGGTTGGCAGTCTGACGGGTATTATACAAGTTTTCCCAACGTGGCTCGAAAACGGATGCCCACGTAGGATGGTCTGGCAGGGATTTCAACTTTAAAGCATAGTTTAAAGACAACTGCTTACGTCGAAGGGATAATGATGGTTCGTTTGCTTCGACGTATAAGCTCTGGACAGGAGATGTTCGAAAAGCTCCAGTAGCGATACGGAGAGCCTGATGGTGGACAGGGTCCAGCCATCGGAGGACACTATCTCTAGCTGAGGAGTATACCTGGGACCCGTAGTCTAATTTGGGGCGTACAAGTGCACGGTAAAGCCGTAGTAGGGTGCATCGATCTGCTCCCCAACGCGTTGAGGAGAGAGAGCGGAGAATATTGAGACCCCTCGTGCATTTTGTACGAAGTTGACGAATATGTTCGAGAAAGGTCAACTTTTTATCAAACACAAGTCCCAAGAATTTTGTGTCTGACACTACTGGAATAACATTTTGCCCGAGCCTTAATTCAGGTTCAGGATGAAGATTACGCTTGCGACAAAAGTGTACGCAAACGGTCTTCTCCGGCGAGAACCTGAAGCCATTGGCAAGTGCCCAGACATTCAGATTATCAATGGCTTTCTGCAGTTGTCTTTCAATAACCCTCATGTTGCACGACTGACAAAAAATGCTAAAGTCATCAACAAAGAGGGCACTATTTACAGTTGGAGGAAGTTGTTCTATGATGGAATTGACTTTGATGGCAAAAGCGTGACACTTAAGACTGATCCTTGTGGTACTCCCTCCTCTTGGCGAAAGGAGCGAGAGAGTGAGGATCCCATACGAACTTGGAAAGATCGATTGGCTAAAAAATTTTGAATAAAAAAGGGCAGATGCCCTCTTAGGCCTAGGCTATGTAAATCTTTTAAAATGCCAAATCTCCAAGTTGTGTCATACGCTTTCTCCATGTCAAAGAACACCAACACCAAATGTTCGCGTTTTAGGAAAGCATCCCGGATGGATGCTTCCAATCTAATAAGATGGTCCAAAGTGGACCGGTTCCTTCGGAAGCGACACTGGATTCTGGAGAGAAGGTCGTTTGATTCTAAGTACCATATTAAACGGGAATTAACCATTCTCTCCAGGATTTTGCACAGACAGCTAGTCAGAGCAATAGGACGATAATTGGTGGTGACCTTTGGATCCTTTCCTGGCTCAGGAAAGGCAAGAACGATTGCCTTTCGCCAGGAGTCCGGAAACTGCCCTTCAGTAAAGATTCTGTTATACAGAAGGAGCAGACAATCCATAGATTTTGGTGAAAGATGCTTAATCATTTCATAATGGATGCCATCTGGTCCAACGGCACTTGCTTTGGAAAGAGCGAGGGCTCTTTTCAATTCCAGAATAGTGAAATCCCCGTTGTAGGGATAAATGCCCTTAGTTTTAAAGTTAAGTGCCTGTTTTTCGATTTTATATTTCAGGACCAGGAACTCTGGGGAATACGAAGATGTTGCAGAGATGTTAGAGAATGTTTCCCCAAGAGCATTGGCTATTGCAGTTGGATCTACAATAGCGCATCCATTATAATCTAGGATTGCAGAAGGTTGGGAGGTATATTTTCCCTTCATTTTCCGGATTTTATCCCAGACTACCTTAGAGTTGGTAGACTGGTTAACAGATGATGTAAAACGGATCCATGATTCCTTTTGACTCTGACGACGGATGTAGCGTGCTTTGGCTCGTGCACGTTTGAAGGCTATAAGGTTGTTCGTGGTAGGATATCGGCGAAATATCCCCCACGCTTTGTTTTGAGCCTTTTTTGCTGTTGTGCATTGTGAATTCCACCAAGGTTTGGGAAATGGTGGAAACCGGCCAGATGTTTTTGGGACAGCGTTAGCAGCTGCTTGGATGATGATTTCTGTGATGTACCTTACTGCGTCATTGATCGGCTCTTGACTGACTGTGCTAAGATCGAAATTTGCCTGTTGTTGGAAGGCAGTCCAGTCAGCCTGATCAAACTTCCACCGTGGTAACCTAAAAGGAAGACATGGTCTCCCACTGTATAACAAGGTTATCACAGGGAAGTGATCGCTTCCGTATGGATTCTCCTCCACTTCCCAAGTGAGTGAAGGGAGTAGAGAAGGGGAGCAGATAGAGAGATCAATGGCAGAAAAGGTACGGGTAGGCATGTGGAAGAAGGTGTTTGTTCCAGTATTTAGAAGGGAAAGGTCATTGTCATTGAGCATACGCTCTATGACTCGTCCCCTTCCGTTGATGTTGGCACTACCCCACAGGGTGTTATGTCCATTCATATCCCCGAGAAGTAAGAAAGGGGGAGGCAACTGCGTTAGAAGATCTTCAAGGTCTGCCTGGGAGATATCGGTCCCAGGTGGCAAATAGATAGAGCACACAGTTAATAAAAATCCCACCGTAAGGCGAATTGCAACAGCCTCTATGCTAGTTGTAATTAGTAAGGGCTGCACTGGGGTCTGGTTACCCACAAGGATAGCCACTCCCCCATGTACAGAGCCATCCGCAATTCTGTCCTTACGATAAATTGTGGTGTTATGCATCGTGGGATCATCATTTGCCTTTAGATATGTCTCCTGCAAGCAAAAGCAAACTGGCTCGTGCTTTTGCAGGAGGGCCTTGATGTCATCAATATTTCGCCGGAATCCACGACAATTCCATTGTAGGAATTTACCCATTATTTTGGCTTGGTGGGTCCATCAGGCGGCTTCCGAGGTGCTGAGGGCTTACTTTTATCAGTCTTGGATTTATCTTTTTTGGGGAAGAATGGACGCTGTCCCGTGTCCATTTCCTCCTCCGCAAAGAGTTCCAAGACTGAATCTTCGGGTACCTCCTTCTGCTCGACATCCATCTTTTCTTGGGTACTAGGAGGGACTTCCCCTTTCTTATTCTTTTCTTTCATAATTACCTTTGGAACTTGTGGAGCATTAGGAGGTACCGATATAGGAGTGGCAGCTGATTGGTCCTTTTGTGCAGGTTTTTGAGAGCTTAAGAGATACTGCGCGATGGGAGTGAAAGACTCCTTTGGAGGAATGGTCATGTCCGTCTGAGTTCCGACGGAACATCTCCCTGCTACCTTCTGGGCGTAGGTAGGTTTGTTGATATTCAGGGGTTTGACCGATTTCCTTGCCTCCTGGTATGATATATTTAGCTCTGCCTTCAGCCGTTGAATTTCTTTTTCTTCTTTCCACCTCTGGCATGCTCGTGAATAGGCCGGGTGTTCGCCTTCACAGTTAATACAGGTGGGTTTTGCGGCTGAACATGCTGTTGTTTCGTGGTCCTTTGCACCACATCGAGCGCATGCAAGGACTCCACGGCAGGCCATTTGAGAATGTCCATACTTCTGGCATTTGAAACACCGTAAAGGGTTCGGAATGTATGGACGCACTGAACAGTTGATGTATCCAGCTTTAATCTCATCAGGAGGTTTAGGAGTGTTAAAAGTCAGGATAACGCTCCTGGTTTTAACAATTTTTCCATCCCTTCGCGCAGTGAATCTCTTGACGGCAATGACTCCCTGTGGTTTTAATTCGGAGCAGATTTCCTCCTCGTATACGTCGAGAAGGTCCCACTCCGAAATGACACCTCTAGATGAATTGAGTGTTCTGTGTGGTGTCACTGTTATAGGGATTCCTCCGATTGATGTTGTTCGGAGTAGGTGTTCTGATTGCCTGTCATTTTTAGTTTCAATTAAGAGGTCTCCAGAACGGAGCCTCTTAACTGACTTGGGTGAACCTGCTAACCCATCCAACCCTTTTTGGATAAAGAAGGGTGACATTTTTCCAATCGGTTTTTCACTTGTTGAGTGCATGATTAAGAACCTTGGGACTGGCCCTGATGGTAGTTCGGTTCGCTGCCTCTTATTAGCAATAATGCTATCTGGATCTTTCTCAATAGTTTCAGATAGGGACCGGGTTGGGGCCCCTGAAGAAGTTAGTTTATCAGGATTCATGTAGTTTATTAAATTGTTCAGTGCCCGGGCTCCCCACCCACCACGGAGCCCAAAGGGACGCCCACTACCCGGCATGCAATAAATGCGCTCGGGAGTGGGACGCCAGGGCTACCCAGACACTATACCCGCACCGCCGCCAGCCTGAATCCTGTCCCTCGGACCATGAGGGTAGGGGCGTGGCATTGACACGGTTGACCCTCGCAGGCGAGCCTACTAGCCGATTGATCCTAGCCGGGCCTTCCAGGACCACCCGTCTTGTCGAAGCAGGGGCCAAAGTGGTGTATTGAAGCTGGGCCCCTCAACCACCAGGATCCCCCTTTCCGAATTTCCACGGGTCGCAGCGCACGGCAAACACGCCGGATTCCATTGATGTAAGCCCGGAACCTAGGCTGTGGGCGTTGGATCCCAGTGATGCTAGTCTGGAAGTCCAGCAGCGTCACTGGGAGGTCCCCTCACCACGTACAGGTGCCCACGTCGAGGGGGTTGTGCAGGCAGATATGAAGTTCTCTGAGCAGTGCAGACGGTCTGCATGAGTAGCTCATGATGTCTTGTCAATGATATACAGGAATTTTTCTAGCAGGGTTAAGGAGGTGATTATCCCCTTGTATAAGGCAATGATCGGGCCACACCTTGAGTACTGTATACAGGTCTGGAGGCCTCATTTTAAGGATGTAGAGCTGTTGGAATGAGTACACAGAAGGGCAACAAGATTGATGAATTGAACAAAGAGTTGCTCTTACGAAGAAAGGCTTAACTTTGCAAATTACAGTGTCTGGAGACCAGACACCTGCTAGGTGATCTGATTGAGGTGTATAAAGCCTTGAATGGTTTGAGCATGCTCAGTGCTGATGGGATTCTTCCTCTTCTCAGAATAATCACCTGAGAGGGCATAAATTCAAATTGAAGAAAGACAGATGTAGGATAGATGTGCGGAAGCTTGAATTTAGCCAGCGGGTAGTTGGTTGGTGGAACAGACTTCCATCCTTTGTTGTGGAAGTTGATAGCCTAAATAAATTTAAGGCTGGGCTGGACAGGTATTTAGAACAAACGGAGGGGTGAAATGGAAGCTTTTTTTTTTTTTTTTTGGCTGATGCTGTATAAGCTTGCTTTCTTGCATCATGTGCTTCTACTAATGCTAATGCATCATCAGTGACAGATTATTATTATTATGAACCATATGGTGGAAGAAAACCCGAGGCTTTTGCTGAACCAGCCAAAAAAACCCTGAGTGAGAGAAAACAAGAATGAGAAGTAGAAGGGAATCACCAAGAAAGAGAAGAATGATGATATCCAGCTCAGGATCCTGGTGTGTGCCAAAGGCCATACTCACCAGATGTGAGCTCCTGGGATATTTTGTATATCAGTGGTAGTACTATATACCTCCACATGCAGAACAGTGGTTATTAGGTTATACTTAAAATGAACTAACCTTACCAGTCTGTTCATGACATTCTGTCTTATATAGTGTCCTTCAAAAAATGTATGCACAATTTGACTTTTTCTTTTACTTAACACAGGTACGGGAAAGCATGATGCAACACACCGGTAGTTAATCCGTATTCTCAGATGAAGGTTACTATTTTCAAGGATGGTGTGGCACCACATTAACCTATCTGAGAAATTTCCTCAATGCTTGTTTCCCTGGAAGACTGGTCAGACAGAGGGAACATGTAGATTACTCTAAAGAAAACTGTGCATTCTAGGAAACTTAAGAATGCTGCAATACATGAAATGAGAAACTGAAGTTGCCTATGCTACCCATGCCAGGGCTTTGCAGCCAATTATGTCTATTTTCATTAATAAAATTACAGGCAAGTGCAATCCATCATTTTAATACAACTTCATAATTTTTTTTTAAATTCTAGAAATATCTAATGCTATTTGACATTACGCTGCAGAAAGGAATCTACAACACAACTTTCCTGGTCTTGAACAAACTTGAAATAAATTTTTTAATTAACATAATAATAATTATTAATATTACGGATGCAAGGTGATCACCCAGACTGAGTACACTCATAGACACGACCAGGTAGCCAGGATAATACATCATAAGCTAGCAAGGAAATACCAGTTAATTGAAGAAAGTGTCCCATACTACAAGTACGAACCCCAGGCAGTACTAGAGACTAGGGCTTACAATAACTGAGATTCCAGTAATTTTTTTCCAGTATTCAAATCCCGGTTATTGATACAAAAATACCGGTTTTTCGGTACTAATTTAAAAACCAACTGTTTATGATTTATTCACATAAAGGTTATAAAATCTACAACAATAAATCATTAATACTGCTGAATTTGCAAATGAGGGATTGTTATACACAATACAAATGTAACAGAAACCTGAAAACGTCATGAACCTGTAAGACATAAAATCTTACATTTATATTTAGTAAGTATAGCGTGTGTGGAAGTAAAGCACTTAAGAAATAAAGAAAACATCATTATGGAAATATTTCCATTAGTGGCAGTAGGCCTGGTAGGGCAATTAAGTAATATGGTGAACAATGGTATGGCAGGTGTGGAAGGGTTAAAATTAAAAGCTTCTGAACAATAGTTTAATCCCTCTATTACACCGCTGCTTGAAGATGCAGCACTTAGTGTATTTTGGGAAAGGGTGTCAGTATGGAGCAGTTCAAAGTTATTGTGAACAGGTGTTCTTGAGGTAAAAGGTGAAAGTGTTTTGTTGTGTGGGGAAAAATATTGTTTTTTCCCAGGAAAGGAAGAAGAGTGAGCTTAAAGAATAACACTGTGATTGGATCAGGTTTAAATTAGTTAGGGGGAGATAGGTAAATGAGTGCAAACCCTGCTGGGGTTTGCACATAAGCTTGCATATAAAAAAAGTAATACAAGGGGCGATTGTAACTTGCAACCAATTCAATAAATAAATAAATGAGAAGGAAATAAGGTATTTAAAGGATTCCTATGTTCCCATAATGCATTTCGAGACGTGTGGGAACTTCACGTGCGTAAGGTATATTGCACCACAAAAACTTCCAATACGCGTGCTTATTACCATCATAATAGCTTCAGAACTAATCAAGCCGGCACTGAACGTACACAACACGTGCACTGTCACAACCACAATCCTCTAATCGATTCAGCCATCGCAATTATTAAATTAGGATCTAGTTAGAAAATCTTCCAACACAAGGCACTTATAGAACGGTGTCGCCATAACACTAAATTTAATGTTCTAAACACGAAACTTCCAACCAACCTTTCACCGGTCTGGAACGTTACGCACGCAAAGTTCCCACATGTCTCGAAATGCATTATGAGAACATAGGAATCCTTTAAATATATAATTCCTTTTCTCCTATCGTTGCCAACCGAAGACATTTTTCACGAAAGTCGCTCGTTATGACTATTGGCTTCACCTTGTTCTCATATTAATATTTTAGGTTTAGGTTTAAAATTTTTATGGCACATTAGCAGCAGTGGCTATTATGCGCCAAGAAAAAAGGTAAAAATAGATTCTGGGTCAATATTTTATAAATGACAACCAGGGACGAGGTAGTGCACGTCTTCCTTGAGCAAATTTAAATTACAGGTTTTTAACAATTCCGTCTTTATTTATTTTAACTTATTTTAAACTTCATTTCCACTTCAATACCATGTAACTAAGCAGATCAGTTGAGGTGAGTACTGTCAGTTAAGTTCTTATTGCTATTATTATTATTATTATTAAGTCGATTACATAGCGGTACATTAAGCTCCTCTACAAATCAGCTAAGTATTTTGTTGTTTAATTGGTTAAAACTTGTTGCTAAAAACAATTAGTCAAGTATTTTGTCTTCTCAACCTTTAACCAAAACATGGTTAACAGTCTTCCAAACTTTCTGATCACACCTCATATGTTACTGAAATAACAAGTAAGATAAGTCAGGGTATACTTTGTTTAATGATATTTCATTTTTATCACACTTGAAAATTATCTCCGGTATTTGGTCTGTAACATCTGTTGCTTTGTTATATTTAAAAATAATTTCCAGAAATATTACCCACACACTTATAGCAGTGTACTAAGCTCAGTAAAAATAAATCATTGTTGTAATGTTTTCTGTAAATCAAAGCATCATTTAATAAGTAAAGCTACCGAACTTGCTATTGACGTTAAAAACATTTTTACTGGAATTATTCCAAAAATTTCGTAAAGAAAAACCGTTGTGCAAAAAGCATTACAGAAGTGACACCATCTTCAGCTTCCGCCCGAAGCAAATTATTGTAACTTGTATTGTTGCAATCATACTTGTATGATGGCAACAATAATTTATCTTCTACTGGACCAAACTTAATGAAATTTTGCATGGAGCTTCATCTTAGCTTTATACTACAGGAAAATTTTCAAACCTCTGAAAATTGCAGTAGTTTTTCCAAAATAGTGGAAAATATGAGCATACGATCAAGAAAATTTTCTCATGTAATAAATGGGATAATATGGTAATATGGACGTATAGAATATCATGGGAAAGCTAAGGAATTTAGAAACAGAAGTATTAAGGTTTTAAGATATAAAAAAAAAAAACTTTCGAAAACTGGGAAATGCGTTAATTTGAAAATGTATCAAGTCACCTGGTGTTTTGAGATTGAATGCAATTTTTTTCTTTACAATTAAACTCTGAGGCTGGAAAAGAGTTCTGAACATTTATGAAAACATTCTTCAATTTGGACATGTCATCAGATCTTTTGATAAATGAATAGAACAACTATAGATGGCGTATTTAGTCATGAACTAAAATTTCTTCAAATGTAAAAATTATATTATCCTACTTTAGCCATCACAGACCAATACGTAATTATTATTAATAATTTCATATTAATAATAAAACCAAATAAAAACATTGATATATTATTATCCATGAAATTTATTAATATCTGAAAATTAAAATGTTTTTAAACTCCTGCTGATGACTTAAATATAAAACATGTTAAATATGCTAGCAGCAGGACATTATGTACCTGGTAGAGAATTTTTTCTTTCTTTTCTGTTCATATAATTTATTTATTAATTTCACTGTAATGGTCCTTTTAAAGTGAGCCAAAAATGCTTATGAATGGAAGCAGAAGGAAGTTGATATCTCAAATACAAATGAAGCTCGGAGAAAACTATGGCATGAATCCAAAGTTACAAGTGGGGGGGAATCTTGTTCATGACATACAAAGAAACATAGCGGAGACTGCAAAAGCAGCTAATGTTGATAATATCGAGGCATCTCAAGTGATTCATTTACTCAAATCACATGGTGAAGATCTGAATACCAACAAATGCAAAACAAGGTTGAAGAAATGATAAAGCTGCAGCCCCTGAAAATTAAGAGCAACCAAGGATGTATCAACGTATCCACTTAGAAGCAGCAGCAGAATTAAGAGGGATATTTAAAAAAAAAAAAACATACAAATGCAACCAGCTATTGTACAAAGAAAAGAGCATGTAGGTGTCAACAACCTGCACCTACAACAGAAGAAGGTACACTGCTACTGGCTAAGATTAATAAAAATAACGAAAATGTTTGCTACTTTTGTCATCCTATAATTTTCCTTTCTTTCATGATGATAGACCTAATGGAAATAGTCCTATATTAAATAAACCAATGACCCACAAACTTTCGATCTCCTCATTTAAGGCGCCTCCGTAGCCAGGTGGGAAGGAGCAGCAGTGCGTAGCACACGCTTCTTGATTAGACCGGGGTTCGAGCCCGTCACCACCAAATACGGAGGATGCGGAAAGGTCAGGGAATGACCACCGCATATCCCGGAGCAATATGGCCTTAGTTGCTAATGCTCCTAAAAACCAAATAACAACAACAACAACAACTCCTCATTTATTTGTTACACTATTAACTAAATTAACTAATTAATAGCATGTCGGGCCACCTTTCACCATGGTAACAACTTGCAACCAGTATGGCATCAACTTCATGAGACTGCAGGTGCCCTCAGGTACCTGAACAACCAGCTGGACAGAAGAACATCTTGGAGTTTGGCAATGGAGCAAGGCACTGGCAAATGTTGCATTCCAATGCATCCCAAAAATGTTCAGTGGGATTGATGTCAAACCACGAAATGCTTGGACATGATCTTTGAACCATTCCTGCGCAATGTGGGTATTGTGACACAGGCGCTGCCATGTTGAAAGAGTCCAGTGTCATGATACTTGGTCTCCACACAGGGAAAATTTGGCCTCAAACAATACTGAGGTAGGATCTGGTGGTAAGAATGTGTTCAATGGGATGAGTTTCCTAATGATGTCCAAGAAACATCCCTGAAACTATAATGCCACCACTGCCAGCCTGTTTTCGTCCAAACATGCAGTCTGGTCACAGCTGTTCACCTGCTAATTATCAAATACGCACCCATCCATTGGTATGACAGAGGAACCTTGATTCATCACACTAGGTAATTTTTTTCCAGTTGTCCAACATCCAGGAACAGTGGTCCTGTGCCCACTGCAAGTGAAGATGTTGATGACAATCAATCAACACTGGTACTTGAAAAAGTTGACTGCTCTATAGGCCTACCTGCAAGATCGTCTGCTCAAATCATGTTATGCTGTTTGGTTTTTAGGAGCATTAGCAACTAAGGCCATATTGTTCCGGGATATGCGGTGGTCATTCCCTGACCTTTCTGCATCCTCCGTATTTGGTGGTGACCAGCTCAAACTATGGTCTAATCAAGAAGCGTGTGCTACGCACTGCTGCTCCTTCCCACCTGGCTACGGAGACGCCACCACGCTCAATCATGTGCTCAGAAATGTTTCTCTGTATGTCCTGGCTGTAGTCTGCCATTAATTGAGGGATTGTGAACCTTCTGTTATCTTGGACAGCAAGTGCCAACCCACCATTTACCAACTAACCAGCGATGGTCTTCCTGTCCCAGTACATTGGAGATTTTTTTTTTTTTTAACTCTCTTTGGACCATTTCCCCCCACACCTTCAACTATGACAGCCCTCTAACAGCTAACAATGTCTGCGGCTGCTGGCCCCACATTAGTGCTGCACATCATTCCCTCTCCAAACTCCATGAGATCCTTCTCATTCCCCATTTCACAGGTTTGTGATGACGAACTGACAGCATTACCTGTGTCATCAATATGTATGCTGCACCAGTTGATGGCATCACTCCTATGTGCTGTGGAATGCATCTACTTGTGGAGACAGGGATGATCATAATGTTTTGGCTCACAAGTGTAGTCATTCAGTCATCTGTCATTTTATTTGAAGAACATTTCATTTTATGGTCTATCAGCCACATCTAGTAAGTAAAAATATAATGTAATTGTGCGCAGAGTTATGCAGCAGTAAAGCTCTCCTTAAAAACTTTCAAATATTGTTACCTTTTTATAATATCAATAAGAACTTATTAATTTTAGCCAGTTTTTATTTTCCTATGGCACAAAAAAAATTCAATTAAAATAAATGACTCATTTTCGAGAAACTTAACCCTGTCACCAAGCAAAGTATACCTGTGGCTGGAAGCTTAAATGCAGAAGTGCAATTATCAGAAAAGTTAGATCAATATGATATCAGAATATTAGGCATCACAGAAATCTAAGCGGATGAATAAAAAGTCATTGCAGTTTAACAATAATTATATAAACTAATTTTCTGTGTAAGTAATGCATAATCAAACAAAGGTATAGCAACGGCTTTCAGAAACAGTTTGGAAGTGGCTGGTGACATTATTCAGTAGTTATGGGGACAAAATTCTTGATAGAAAGTTTAGTTATGAAATTTGGCTCTGCATATGTAAAAAAAAAAAAAAAAAAAAAAAAACAGAAGACTAAGGAGTGAAAAAAAAAAAATTAGAATAATAATAAGGCAGTCAGATTCAAAGAGTTATACAGCAAGATAGGAAAGTGACAATTACACCTGTAGAGATATTTTAAAACAACATTCAGAGAGACAAATTAGTAATAATGGTAAAAGGCTACTAGAATTTTGTTAATTCTGGTAAAAATTAATTTAATAAAATTAAATTTTTACTAGAATACATGTATACACAAAAGACACGAATTACTGTACCAGCACAGAAAGCAACCAAATAATGTTGAATAAAAAAATAAATAAAGCTGAGGGGAGCTTGTGAAAGCAATGATGAACCGCTAAATAGGTAGTAGATGACTTTCATCAACCGGTGAAATACCACCACTTTGCTTATTGGAGGCTTGAAGTGGTGAAACCCATGTTTAGTCTCTAGAGCAAAGTTTCCGGCATCTCCCTCCCCCCATACTTCTCCTTCAACCCATGCATGGTACTAAGTACTATAGGTTTTGATACCTTTCGTGTTTGGGGTTTTCATAAAAAAAAAAAAAAAAAACAACATTGAGTTGTAAAGAGGTTCAAGTTAAACATGAAATAAATATATTTCATATGTAGCAGGAATGATTTCTGTGATGTAAACAATTCCTAGAAATTAGCTTCTGTTAGCCTTTTTCCAAAGCCAAAAATCAAAACAAGGGTTACATCCAGAGTATTCCTTCTTCGGACCTTAAACAACGCAATGCAAGTAGTGCTGTGGATTGACTGAGCCTTTGTCGGGTTTCAGAAAGCTATTGCAAAAGCATGGTGCCATTTCATTAGGAAAACATTTTCAGCAAAAATTTGGGTTAAATAGTATGAGTAGTATTTGAAGTGCCTGGACCACACTGTTTCAATGTGATGTAATGAACTCCACTATACTTAGAGCACTAGATTTAGCATTGACCAAAGCAAAGCACAATTCAAAAAAGGTAAAAGGGCAATTCTAGGAATCCTGTTGAATAGAATAAAAAACTTGGCATTTGTTTTCAGTACAGGACTTCCATGGAAGTCTGGGCAAAAGACTCACCCAAAATACTTGCAAAAAAAAAAAAAAAAAAACAAACAAACTTGATTTCAGCCAGAAAGTTATTTATTCTTGGAAACACTTCCATCTGGTATTATGAAAGTGAGGAATTTGAATAAATTTAAGGAAGGTTAAGATCAGCGTTTCCCAAACATTTTAGCCACAGAGCACTTTTCATCTCGCAATATATTTATGGAACACTTACGAAACACAAGTTTAGCAGGAGCCAAAGAATCGTTTGCTAATATTTTATTACATACGACGCATACTGTGCATCAGGAGTATCTTTATTTCCAACACTATGTAAAGCCAAAATTCAAATAAATGTCATCACATTTTCGTTTTGACCTTTTATTAGTTGGTTCCTGTTTTTTCACTTTGGATTTTTGGAGAACAAAAGGCTGCAATTGTTCATCCTCTTTGAAGAGTGACAATATTGTGTTCATTTTCATTGACCACAGTTGCAATACTAGAAGTACTTGCGTCTCATTTTAAAGTTCCTTTTTTTCAACAAAAAATCCATGGTCATTTATTTTAATAATAATATTTCAAAATACTGATAATTATCAAAAACAATTCATACAAGGAAGTGAGTTTAGTTATGATATCGGTTCACTTCACCCCCTCCTTCAACCCGTGTACTCCAGGCTAAATCATATACGAATGGCATATTAGATCACTATATTGATACTTTTTCGTAGATGTCATTACCTCTACTCATACATCTCTATGCAAAAGCCCACTAAAATAAAGTGTTCTGCAGTCTATTTGATTATTAGTCTATGCCAATATATTAATAATCAAAAAAATAAAATAATAATGTTAAAAATTATAATGATACAAAAGTGGTGCACGCTACAAATATGCAAAATTTATTTATTTTATTTTATTTTATTATGATTTTTCACATCTCATTGAACACTAGTGTTGCACAGAACACAGGGAAATGCTGAATTAGGTAAACCATTAGAGGGGGATGTACAGGATGTGGTAGGCGCCTCCGTAGCCAGGTGGGAAGGAGCAGCAGTGCGTAGCATACACTTCTTGATTAGACCGGGGTTCGAGCCCGTCACCACCAAATACGGAGGATGCGGAAAGGTCAGGGAATGACCACCGTATATCCCCGGAGCAATATGGCCTTAGTTGCTAATGCTCCTAAAAACCAAATAACAACAAACAAACAGGATGTGGTCATTTATGTATTTTTTTGGCTGATGCTGCATAAACTTGCTTCCTTGCATCATTTTTCCACTGAAAATACTATTTAGTAAACTCAACCAAAAACTAGCTTCCCAAAAGGCAATGAGTTTTGCATGAACTGAGAACATTTCATTTCTGCCCATCCATTCCTGTAATGAGTGCATGGCAACAAACTAGTATATGGATGGCTTTTGTGATATGTATGAAAAAAAAATAAATAAATAAAAATAAAAATAATTAGTGAATTTCAATGGAAATTAAGCAACTAAGAGTTGAACTGTTATGTGATGAAAGATAGGCAAATGGATGGATATGATGAAGACAACAGGCACTTTATGCATATGTGAACATGCCTAAAAAACATAGTGGCATACATGGGCAATATTATTGTATGACTTAAGCTTTCTTAATATACATCATTTATTACACCTGAATATTTTATTTCTGCATTGTTTTTTTCTAGAGCATTATACAAATTACAGTAACAGAAGATAATTTGACAGCATTTGGGAATACAGTGTCATGATGACAAAAAATTTTTGATGTCCCTGTAGTGCCAAAAATTATTTTTATATAGCAATTGTTTTTAAATACATGTTGATCAACTAGAGAATAAAGTTACAGTACAATACAGAACTATGAACATGCTGGCAGCTGCCAAGTTCTTATTTCACACATATCTTTCAATTCTTTTTGTATTTTATTAATAAATTTCACAATCTAAGTTCTTATTTCAGATCTTCTGTTGAACTTTTTTTTGTTGAGTTACAACTGAAGTAAGTAATGTGTCAATAAAACAATTTTATATACCTTATTTATTGTTAAAATGTGCAAAACAAAGGATATACTTTTCTTTTTTTATTAAAAAATATTCTTTTCATTTAGAAATTAAACTTAACATAAATAATGGGCACATTAGGTGCAAACTGAATATTCTTTTTCATGGAATTAGATATAAATGGAATAATAATTAAAATCTTAAAATAACAATTCAAGAAGATAACACTTCTGGGCAGGCAAAAGAAGCCAGATCTGATGGATTCTCAGACACAATCCATTCCAATTCTTTCTTTTCCGCAGGGTTAAGTCCAGTTCACAATGTTATTTTGTGTGGCAAAAGATGATAGAGATGTCAGCATTCCTTACATGGATAAAGCTGACAGCTTACACTTTAGGACAACAACACAATAACCACATCATCAGATATTCATCAACACAATTGTGTTGATGAATAGTGATAATTGTGTTCATAATTCATTACGAACAGGATTAGGAATATCAATGCGACAGATGTTGAAAATAGTGTGTTCAACATGGCTGAACACACTATTGCCAACTAATATTGTTATATGAAGGAAAACTTTCACTATTTAAATGCAAGAGATACAGAAAGTGAAACAGTAACAGAAGTTTTATGGACTTAGAAAGCTGAAATAACAGAAATTTCTGTATGAACAGTTTGGCATATAATTGCATGAGTAGAAGTAATGGCAAGTATGTCTCTTACTAAATCAAAATACTTTACCAGTAGTTTAAAAAAAATCATTTTAATTACTTATTTCAGTAATACATATGGACTAAAGTGCACATATATTAACAGACTAAACTATTTTAAATATTTAATGATCTAGCAGGCACCCTGGTGTTTGATATACAATAAAAAAAATTATGAATTTATATAACTATTAGATCACAAGTGTAAATTTTAATGTGTTCCACTAATACAGTGGTTTTCAACTGGGGTGCAGCAGCAACATTCCATGGGTGCCACATAATTTGGGTTTAAGTTGCTTAAACTTAAACCCAAACATTGTTTAAGTTACTTAAACTTTTTATAATGAAATATGTTTATTTCATTATAAAAAGGTGTATGGTATCCATTTACGGTATTGTTTTAATTTTGTGGTGAGCAATAATTTATGTTTATTTAGCACCTCTATATAAAGAATAAAATTATTATATAAGTATTATGAATTGTAATTTTGTTTATAATTATACAGAGAGAGAGAGAGAATCAGATCTAACAGGCAGAATACTGAGTAGGGGTGCAGCAAAATAAAATAAATTACTTAAGGTTTTCGACCATTATTAAAAAAAATGGTCAAAAACCACTGTTCTAGTATGATATTGACTTTTGATGCCTATCATTACTTTAACTGTATAAAAAAAAAAAAAAAAAAAACACCTTTACGGCACTGTGCAAATGAAATTTAACATGTATTGGTTTTCTTTCTTTTTCTGGTTGCTTGTGGTCTTGTTTGGCTCCATGGTTGGCTGGGATTTTTTTTTGTTGTTGTTAACTTGACCGTTTTTGTTTCTAATGATGTTTTTTTTTTTTTGATCTTACATAATATAGTGTTGGGATTAAGAATAAATTCATAAAATTCCTCATTTTAAACACTTCCTGCATTTATTCCCACAATAATAATAATAGGCGAAGTAAAGGCACCATGTGCCTGCTGTTATTTTTTGCACATCTGCTACATAGCTAAGCTGATTTACATATATAAATTTATCGTCGATTTATAAATCATGACTTCACCGAATGAAAACAAACATGTCATGAGTGAACTAATCAATCCAGAATGACCTGATCCTCCTTATAGCCATTACTGCTAACATATGTCATATTCATTTCATCTTTAACCAAATTTACTATAGTGATTGGTCCACTTCCAGGCAGTCATTTCCTCTAGGTCCATGAACAGCCACAGCTCGGCACCTGCGCAGTGATCTGATTTAGGTGTATAAGGCCTTGAATGGGTTGAGCATGCTGAATTCTGATGGGATCCTTCCACTTGTTCAGATTACGAACCTAAGGGGCATAAATTCAAATTAAGAAAAGACAGATGTAGAATAGATGTGCGGAAATTTGCCTTTAAGCAGCGGGTGGTTAATTGCTGGAACAAACTTCCATCTGTCGTTGTGGAAGTTGATAGGGTGAATAAATTTAAGGAGGAACTGGACAGGCATTTGGAGGGAATGGTGTGATTTTTTTTTTTTTTTTTTTTTTTGGCTGATGCTGCATAAGCTCATACACATGCTTTCTTGCATCACATGCCACTACTACTACTACATTATCTTACAAAATGCCAGAAGCATCCAGAACAAGATTACAACTCTCTTGGATCTATTAGCTAATCACAATTATAATTTTATTCAACTGCTGAGATGTGGCTTGTACCTGAAAATGACCTAGGTACTGTTGCTGATTTTAACCTTCATTTACATACACATTTTGCAAGATTCATTGGGGTGATTGCATTTACCTGTTCTGTCCTTAGGCTTATCCTATCTCCTTTATTAGTATCAGGCTCCTCATCTCAAAGCAACAGATGCCTACATCTGCATTCGTGTCATACCTGTTCTCATCATTATGGCTTAGTTTGCTTTTCCAATCAAATGGTCAACAAGACAATTTCAGTTCATCATTAATCTCCATTGTAAAAAAAATCTTGCATCCCTATTTGTGCTAGAAATTTTTACCTTATCAACTAATTTCCACAATATTACCATTCACCTGTAATTCTCAACTATGTGAAAGCATTTCCCAATCTACTAGAAGTGCTGCCGAGAATTTCCTTCTTAAAACACAAGTTTTTTTCACAGAAAACATACCAGCCTTCTTTGACTCAGATCATCTCCCCCCACAAACTATATTCAGTGTCTTATCATACTATCTCACAGTTTTACCACTATTTTTTTCTAAATTAGGATTTTACCATGTTCCTGTTACCTTTTATCCCCATGGTCAGTGTGCCTTCAGATTCCTCTCTACATGCTAAGTTTTGACTAGCTTACTTTTATTTGACATGCAAGAATGTCTAGGTGGTGCCAATTCCCCTTGCAAAACAAACCACATATCCACCTTTTTCAAGGATAACTAAAACATTTCATAATTAATTTCAGAATTACTGACACTCGCTCACAGGACACATGCTGACTTCTGAGCTTGTCACTATTTCATACTGCCAAGTACAAGGTCAGTCCTAACTCAGTTCATTAATGTTTTATCTTTCATGAAGGGATCTTTTCACAAAAACCTCACTCACCTCCTTGGTTGATTGTGTTACCAGATCTATTCTCATTTCATTCACTGATAATAATGATCATGTTTGAGAATTTTCACACATTGACCTTTATTCTGATGATCTATATCAGTGGCCAACCTACGGCCCACAGGCCTGATCCAGCCCGCAATTAATTTTTATAAGGCCCACGTGGAAAGTGAACTAAAACAGCATCGATCTCCACTGCATGTACAGGCATGCAAGCGTCCAGCTTGACTGTGTCAAACATGTACATGTGGTTCAGTTCAGTCATATGTATGCTAAATACAGTTATGTATTTTGATATAGCTTGATCATTGCATTAAATTAATTATTAATTTGTATTGAATTAAAAAAAATAATTCTTAAAAATGTTCCAAAAGGGAAAAATCGATTTGGAGTGTCGTGTTTTTGATCCAAGGTGGACTGAAGACTATTTCTTCATTGATTACCACGAAAAGCAGTGTGTTTGGTGTGTCAGGAGACTGCGTGAGTTTTAAAAGAATATAATTTAAAGCGACACTGATTCCAACCATAAATTTTATGATCAACATAAAGGAGTGCTGCAAAAAGAAAAGTGTTCAAAGTTACAAAACAAATTAAGAAAACAACAAAACATACTGAAAACGTATCAGTCAAGAAATTTATTTGCTGTACGTGCCAGTTATCAAGTTGCGCATTTGATTGCTTTTGAAAGTAAACCGTTCAATGATGATGAATTTGTTAAGTGTTGTTTATTAAAAGTTGTGGAAGAAATTTGTACGGTGAAACGAACAATAATACAAGACATTAGTTTGTCTCGACAAACAATTATTTGAAGAGTAGAAGATATTGGAAAGAATTTGTTCGAACAACTTTTGGAAAACACATAACAAATGAAATATATTAGTGTGGCACTGGATGACAATACTGATGTAAATGACACAGCCCAACTCCTCATCTTCATACGTGGAATTAATGATAATTTTGTACCAGTTGAAGATTTAGCTGATCTACAGAGTATGCACAGATCAACTACAGTGAAAATCTTTACCAATCTATCGAAAAGTTAGGATTAAATATTAAAAACCTGGTAGGAGTCACAACTGGCGGTGCAAAAAATATGATTGGTAAAAACATTAGGCTTATGGGTAGAATAACCAAGAAAATTATAGATATCAGAGCTATAGATATCAATTATAGATATCCAACCTCTGATTGGAATTCATTACATTGTGCATCAAGAAGCTCTTTATGGGAAAGTATTGGATCTCCAACACGTTATGAATGTGGTTATTTCAACTGTAAATTTTACAAGGTCACATGGCTTTAATGTGGCTGTTGAAACATCACTGAATGTTTCAACACAGAAAAAGGGAAACCAATAAACAACTATCAAATATGGAGTGACTGTTTGATCTTGCAAATCATACATACATTTCTAGTCATTTAAATGCCCTTAATTTAAAATTACAAGGGAAAGGAAAATTGATCTGATTTGTTTGGTGACATCAAATCATTTCATAATAAGTTATTATTTAAATCCCAGTTGAGCAAGACAATTTTAGTTCACTTTGAATGTTGTACGGAGCTAAAGCAGAAACACATTTCCAAAGTATTGTTGCCTTTCATTATTACAATTACTTTTTTGACAAGTCGATTTTCTGATATAAAATCCCATGAAAAAACACAAGCTTTGCCGACTGGGCTAGCCAGGTGGGTAAAGTGCCTGCCTGGCAACACAAAGGTTGTGGGTTTGAATCCCGCCTCGGGCTTGGATCACAGTAAAATGCAAAAACTTTGGGAGGTGCATTATGGCCACAGAAGCCGATGCACCAACAAACATGAGAGGTATTAGATTTACGATTTATACACAGTGAACAGCTGGCTGGAAGAAAAGTAAAGCTGAGAGCAAAAGAGAAAACCAAGTTTTTTAGATGAAGAGGAATCTTGCTTAGAAATCAGCATAAGACCAGAAGAATCTTTTTGCAAGATATAAGACAGGACTGAGTTTTAGAAGGATTGAAATCAACTAAGTTGTCTTTGCCCCACTGGAGAATTACCTGGAGATCAGCATTTAAGGAACTGGTAGCGGATATTCGAGAAGTTGAAGCTGATTGAGCAGGGCAAGGTTTCTCAAACTGGAAAGTGGAATGCAATGTGCTATCATCGGCAAAACTACGGATAGGATTTCCAGTCAATGAAAGGTCATTGATATACAAGAGGAAAAGAACTGAACCCTGGGGGACACCAGCATTAGTAATGAAGTTAGAAGACAGAGCCATCCACCATCACCCTCTGTGAGCAGTCAGAGAGAAAACTGGATAACCAATTACAAAGAATAGTTGGCAAACCATAAGATGGGAGCTTGTTTAGAAGATCTTTATGCCAAAAATGATCAAAAGCCTTTGAGATGTCAAAAGCAACTGCTTGTGTTTCACCGAACTTTTCCATTGAATTTGTCCATAAATTGGTAACATAGGCCAGAATATCACTTGTGGATCAACACTGACAATCGTTGATCAGAAGGAAGGTTTCTAGATAGTTTAAAAGTTGACGGTTAAGTGATACTTTAGAAAGAGTAGAATTGGATGGGAGGGATGGATTTGTCACCCTTTTTAGGAACTGGCTAGATATGAGCAAATTTCCAAGCAGAAGGAAAAACACCTTTGGAATAAGAAAGTGAATAAAGGTGGCATAGAACAGGAGTAAGTTCAGAAGTGCAGGTTTTGAGAACAAGTGGAGAAATACCATCAGGACATAATCTTCATTATGTATTGAGATTGGCATCAAAAATTTGCAACAATTATTTATAAATATTCAACCTCAATCATCTCATTAAATGTTAAGTTTTGTCCAGTAAAGGTTATTTTGTATTATACTTAATAAAATTTTCGAATATTTCAATTTTAGGTTGTCATTATATTTATTTATTCATCTTAATATTCAAAAGCAGTGATCTTTTCAGGTTGTAAATTTTCTAAAATGAGCATTTAAAAACAAAAGTAAAGTATTTAAAAAAAAAAACAAACAAAAGTCAGTCATTTTTATAATTTTAATAAAATCTAAAAAATAAATCACTGACATAGATTTGTTGCACATAAAATTGCTGGGAATTTGCATTTTTTTATATATCGCTTGAAAAGAAAAAACAGTAACACGAAAAAAGAAACTTCCTTTTACAAGTAACAAGATATAAAAAAAGGTGAGACAATTTTTTCTCAAATCACTCTGTGCGGCCCATGAAATAACTTTGAATATGGACCCCCGTATGGGAAAAGGTTGGACACCACTAATCTATATCAACCTTATTACCAACCAACAGAATTGGCACCTGTTTCTTCATATTTTTGATACTCTCAAAAGGATGATGACTGGTAATACTATACACTACTATAAGTCCCTGATCATTTTTGATGTAAAGGTCACGCATTCCATGGCTAATCTACCCCCAATATATACTTTTAAAAAGACTTCTCTGCAACAGGACCAGATGGTATCCCCAACTGCTGCCTCAAAAATAGCAACTTTTTATCCTAGATACCCTAGCAAACTTCCACAACCAAACCGTCATATGTAAAAAAACCTTATCCCTCCCAATAAGACCATTTCCACTCTTTAGAGGGGGTGGTGGAAAATAAGCTCCTAGTTTCCTTAATTATGCAAGCATCACCACAGCTTGAGTTTGACACCAGCCGCCCCCAGCTTTTACTAAAACTTAAATAAAAAAAAAATAAAAAAACTTCAAATTACCTTTCAGGCAAATTTTTGAAATCTTAAAACATTCAACTAGAATGTGCCTTCAGCTCATTTTCTTCATTTATGAAAGGGAGAATCTTTACTACTTCCCTTGATATTCCTATTTCTTTAATTCGGCTGCTGTTGATCCGCTGACATTTATACTCCAGAAATATTACTGTATCTCAGAATCTTTGTCAAATGAAGCTCAATAGTTACTTTATACTCTAATCTTCTCCGAAAAATTCATAACTTACATTCAAAACACAAGCATGGATCTGCCACAGGGAGGTGCCCTCTCAGGCTTGCTGTTCTTGGCCATATTCTTCCCTTTTCTATCAAGTAATACCAACTTTAGCTTTTAAACTGATGTAATTTTTCTCGGTTTCTTGCCACCTCCCTTAAAATTAAAAGGTAAAAAGGTAAAGTGCAGCCATTATCAACCCACTGCAGGATGGAAGCCTCCTCAACAATTCATGTTGAGGGAAATGGACCATAATCTGCCACGCTGGTCCAGTGCAGGTTGGCAGATCGACCATATTCAGCAGTCAGGGGCTTGAACCCCGGTCTACTCAAAGAGCGTGTGCTACTGCACTCCCGCTCCTGATCACTCAGCTACATGCCATCAACCCCAGGAGCCTTACTACCCTGTAGGCTTGAAAGTTTTTTCATTAAATAAACATGTATAATTTCCCATCATTAATTACATTTTTTTTTCAACTTCACTTCGAGAATTTCTCATTGACATAATGGGTTTTTCTTCTGTAAGTATAGATGCAAAGTAACTGTTGAGTTCATCTGCAATGTCTAATATTATCCCACATCCATTATATAAGGGTCCGATATGGTTTGTCCTTCTCTTCTTTGCATTTATATATGTGAAGAATTCTTTATCCCCTCTTCTTTACTAGCAATTTCTCATAATCTGCCTTTTCCAGTCTAACCTGTTCAGTAGCATTATTACAGATCAATTTGTAGCTGTTATAGGCTTCAGTACTTTTTATTGCTCTAACTTTTTTAGCATTAGTAGAGACATATGATGCAAGAAAGCAAGCTTATACAGCATCAGCCAAAAAAAAAAACACTTCCATTTCATCCCTCCGTTCGTTCAAAATACCTGTCCAGCTGAGCCTTAAATTTATTTAGGCTATCAACTTCCACAACAAGGGATGGAAGTCTGTTCCACCAACCAACTACCTGGTGGCTAAAGGCAAATTTCCGCACATCTCTCTTTCCTCAATCTGAATTTATGCCCTCTCAGGTGATTATTCTGAGCAAGAGGAAGAATCCCATCGGCATTGAGCATGATCAAACCATTCAAGGCTTTATACACCTCTATCAGATCACCTCGCAGGTGTCTAGTCTCCAGACACTGTAATTTGCAAAACTTAAGCCTTTTTTCGTAAGAGCAACCCTTTGTTCCATTCACTAATCTTGTTGCCCTTCTCTATACTCGTTCCAGCAGCTCTACATCCTTCTTGAAATGAGGCCTCCAGACCTGTATACAGTACTCAAGGTGTGGCCTGACCATTGCCTTATACAAGAGAATATTCACCTCCTTATCCCTGCTAGAAAAATTCCTGTATATCTTTTAAAATTCACCATGAACTACTCTTGCAGCCCATCTGCACTGCTCAGAGAATTTCATATCTGCCTGCAAAATTACCCCCAGGTCCTTTTCATTCTCTGCCACTGTCAGTGTAGTACCACAGAGTTGATAAGTTGCTCTGGGATGGCTGTTTCCCATATGTAGTACTTTACATTTGTGAATGTTAAACTTCATTTGCCTCCTCTCAGCCATTTTCTGCTGAACTTTTCTGGATCCCGTTGCAACAGCATACTGTCATTAGTGTCCTTAACAACCCTGCCAGCCTTCATGTCGTCTGCAAACTTGGACATTAAGCTTGAGACACCATCATCAGTATCATTTATAAATACAGAAAACAACAATGGACCCAACACTGAACCCTGAGGGCCTCCACTAATAACATTAGTTCACGATGAGCAGTGTCCATTGATTACCACTCTCTGCGTTCTCCCCCTCAACCATCCCTTTATCCACAGCAGCAATTTGCCTCCAATGCCACACTGCTCCAATTTGTGCAGCAGTCTTCAATGTGCAACATTATTAAAAGCCTTTCTAAGATCGAAATATATAATATCAAAGTTATTCCCTGCATCCAGTTCTTTTGTGACTGCATCATAATACCCAATCAAATTGGCTAGCAAGACTTTTCCTCAACAAAACCATGCTGTGTCCGAGCTATAACTGAAGTCTTGTCTAGATTGTCCTGCAGTGCTTCTTTAATCAGTGCCTCCATTAATTTTCCTGGAACAGAAGTTAAACTCACAGGTCTATAATTACTTGTGCCAGCCTTTGATCTTCCTTTGTGAATTGGGGTCACATTTGCACATCTCCAGTCTATGGGTACCTCCCCTGAGTCCAAGGAAGCTCTCATAATTACGGCTAGGGGTTTGCTTACTTCCTTTAATATAACTGGATAGATCCCATCCACTCCAGGTGCCTTTCTTGTGTTTATCTTCAACAATTTCTCCTCCACTTTACTCTCAGTTATTACAAGATTATCTATCTTACTGCCAGAGTTGAATACACATCTGGCATTCCCCTCGCTGAATAACTCCTCATGTGTGAATCTTCTTCTTCTTTATCTTCGCCTTCTTCCCACGTTTATATGGGGTCAGCATTTTCATCCTTAATTCTTTTCCTCCATTCCTCCCTATCCTGGGCTTCCTCTCTCCTCCATCCTCTCTTTTAAATCCTCTGCCACCTTGTCCTTCCATCTCAGCTTAGGTCTCCCCCTCTTCCCTATCACCTCCAACTTTTCGCACCTCTACATTCCCCACTTCTTCGTTCCACATGTCCATGCCACCTCAACCTAGATTCCTGCATTTTTTTACTCAGAGGCCCACCTTAACTGTACCTCTGATGTAGTTGTTTCTTATCCTGTCCTTCCTCGTCACACTACACATCCATCTTAGCATCCTCATCTACGCCACTTCCATCCTTTTCTCCTAGGCCCTTGTAATCGCCCATGTCTCAACACCGTACATCAAACTGTGGTCTAACCACAGTTTTATACACTCTTCCCTTCATTGTACAATTTACTTTCTTATCACACAGCACCCCACTCATCTTTCTCCAGTACAACCATCCACATTGCACTCTATGCTGTATTTCTGCACTCAGTCCTCCATCCCTCTCAACGTTCGATCCCAGATACTTAAATTTCGAAACTGATGGTAGCTTTTCCTCCTGCAGTTTTATAGAGCTCTCGTCTTCTCCATTTAATACCATATATTCTGTCTTTGTTCTACTTATCCTCATGCCTCTCTCTCTTCCAACGCTTTCCTCCATTCCTCCAATTTCTTCTCTACTTTTCCTTGAGATGGTTCGTACAGTACGATATCATCCGCGAACAGCATACTCCATTGTGCTCTACTCTTCACTTCTCTCACCAACACATCCATTACCAGATCAAACAGATATGGGCTGAGATCTGATCCCTGGTGCAGTCCAACTTCTACAGAGAACCCCTCAGTCATACCTACACTACTCTTAACCTGAGCTACCGCTCCCTCATACATTTCCTTCACAAGCCTTATGTACTTTTCTGATGCACCCTTCCCCCTCATGCATCTCCATACCTCTTGTCCGGGCACTCTATCATATGCTTTTTCCAGGTCTATGAACACCATGTGCATCTCTACTTGCATCTCTCTGTATCTTTCCATCACCTGTCTTAAAGCAAAGACCGCATCTGTTGTTCCTCTTCCCGGCATGAAACCAAACTGTTCCTCTCCTATTTCCGTCTCTTGCCTTATCCTTCCTTCCACAATTCTTTCCCAGATCTTCATCAAGTGAGACATTAACTTTATTCTCCTGTGGTTCCCACATTCCTGCACATCCCACTTTCCTTTATAGATTGGCACAAGTATACTTTCCCTCCACTCATCGGGTATCCTCTCCTGTGAATGTCGATGCAAAATATTCATTTAGTTTGCTAGCTACCTAAGCAGGGTCATCAACAGTTAAACCATCGATATCAAGTGGACCAATCTGATTCATCCACTTCCTTCTAGAGTTAACATAAGTAAAGAACTCTTTGCTGTTTTTCTTTGCATCCTTTGCCAAAGATTTCTCATAATCTGCCTTCGCCTGCTTAACCTCCTTTGTAACATGGTTACAGACCAGCTTATATCTATCATAGGCTTCTGTGTCACATGTTAATTTATATGTATCCCATGCATTTTTCTTCTCTGCAATCTTTTCTTCTTTTCCATGCTGTCTTTTTCTGCTCAAGTAATCTGGCAACTTCATTATTCATCCAACTTGGAATCCTCGTGGAGTATTTTTTTTAATAGTATATAAGCATTTAAGGCTTCTGTGATTAATGTTTTAAATGTATACCATAATTCAAATGTATTTGCTCTCTGTGAGATATCTACCCAGTTAATAGAGGCCATGCAGCACCTTAAGGCACTGTAATTTCCTTTCCTGAAATTATAACCCATTCCTTTGCCTTTAGCTACTGCTACCCCTCTCTCTCTCTCTCTCTCTCTCTTCATCGTCCACCAAAGAAATCCATGATCACTTCCTACTACTGGTTCCTGTACTGTCAGCCCTATTATGTCATCTAGTTCGTGGGGGTGGTGATGATGATGAGATCTAGAATATTCTTTTCCCTAGTAATTTCCCTGACATGTTGATACAAATAGCAATCATTTAGTTGATTTAAAAATTTTGTACCCCATGTGGAGTTTCCTTCCCATTTGCTCCAATCAATTAGAGGCAAATTGAAATAACCCATAATAATACATTCACGATTACTTGTCCATTCCATTTGCATGTAGAGAATCTCATAATCTTCACAATCACCTGGCCTGTACATTACTCCCACTCTCATTATACCTTTGCTTCCAGCTATCTCACACCATTATGGCTTACAGAGAGAGAATTTGATTAGAATGGATTTTGACTTATAGGAAAGAGGATTGTAGATTCAGCAAATGTATTAGTAATGTCAGCTTTCTCGATACATTTTGTATAGCAGAACAACTTACTGATGGCTCCCTTGTTTTTATACTGAAACTTTTTAGTTAGCATTAGCAAAGGTACATGATGCAAGAAAGCAAGCTTATACAGCATCAGCCAAAAAAAAAAAAAAAAAACACCCCCTATTTCACCCATCCACTCGCTCCAAATGTTTGTCAAGTTCTGCCTTGAATCTATTTAAGCTATCAACTTCTACGACAGATGCAAGTTTGTTCCACCAATCAACCACCTGCTCACTAAAGGCAAACTTCTGCACATCTATCCTACAACCATCTTTCCTCAATTTGAATTTATGCCCTCTCAGCAAGAGGAAGAATCCCATCTGCATTGAGCATGCTCAAACCATTTAAGGTTTTATACACCTCAATCAGATCACTTCGCAGGTGCCTAGTCTCCAGACACTGTAATTTACAAAACTTAAGCCTTTCTTCATAAGAGCAACCCTTTATTCCATTCACTAATCTTGTTGCCCTTCTCTGTACTCGTTCCAACAGCTCTACATCCTTCTTAAAATCAGGCCTCCAGACCTGTATATAGTACTCAAGGTGTGGCCTGACCATTGCCTTATACATGGAGATAATCACCTACTTATCCCTACTAGACAAATTCCATTATATCATTGACAAGACACCATGAACTACTCTTGCAGACCATCTGCACTGCTAAGAAAACTTAATATCTGCCTGCACAATTACTCCTAGGTCCATTTCATTCTCTGCCACTGTCAGTGTGATACCAGAGTTGATATATTACTCTGGGATTACTGCTTCCCATATGTAGTACTTTACATTTCTCAATGTTAAACTTCATTTGCCACCTCTCAGCCCATTTCCTCAACTTTTCTAGATACTGTTGCAGCAGTGAACTGTCATTAGTGTCATTAACAGCCCTGCCAACCTTCGCATCGTCTGCAAACTTGGACATTAAGCCTGATATGCCATCATCAATATCATTTATAAATACAGAAAACAACAATGGACCCAACGCTAAACCCTAGGGGCCTCCACTAATAACATTAGTTCACAAACAGCAGTGTCCATTGATTATCAATCTCTGTCTTCTCCCACTCAACCATTCCTTAATCTATAGCAGCAATTTGCCTCCAATGCCACACTGCTCCAATTTGTGCAGCAGTCTTCCATGTGCAACAGTATCAGAGGCTTTTCTAAGATCCAAATATATATCAATGTTATTCTTTGCATCCAGTTCCTTTGTGACTACATCATAGAATCCAATCAAATTGGTCCGACAAGACTTCCCCTTAACAAACCCATGTTGTGTCCAAGCTATAACTGAAGTCTTGTCTAGATGATCCTGCAAGCTTCTTTAACCAGTGCCTCCATTAATTTCGCTGGAACAGAAGTTAAAGTAACAGGTCTGTAATTACCTGGTGTCTCCCTTTGGTACTCCTTTATGGATTGGGGTAACATTTGCACATCTCCAATCCATAGATACCGCCCTTGAGTTCAGGGATAGACTCAAGGAAGGTAATTATGGCTAAGGGTTTGCTTACTTCCTTTACTGGCTCCTTTAATATAACTGGATAGATTCCATCCACCACAGGTGCCTTCCCTGTGTTTATCTTCAATAATTTCTCCTCCACTTTACTCTCAGTTATTAGAAGATTATCTAGCTTACTGCCAGAGTTGAATACACCTGTGGAATTCCCCTCCCTGAATAACTCCTCATGTGTGAATGTCGATCCAAAATATTCATTTAGTTTGTTAGCTACCTGAGCAGGATCATCAATAGTTGAACTAATCTGATTCATCCCCTTCCTTCTAGAGTTTACATAAGTAAAGAACTCTTTACTGTTTTTGTTTGCATCCTTTGCCAAAGATTTCTCGTTATCTGCCTTCGCCTGCCTAACCTCCTTTGTAACTTGGTTACAGACCAGCTTATATCTATCATAGGCTACTGTGTCACATGTTAATTTATATATATCCCATGCATTTTTCTTCTCTGTCACATGTCTAATTAGTTCATCTGACATCCATTTAGGCCTAAATCTTGAACAATATTTCTTTGTTGGTATAAACAGCCTAGTAGCTTCCAAGATTAATTCTTTGAATGCTTCCCATTTTGAATTTGCTATTGGTAACATCATCAGTTCGTTCCACCGTACAGAATTTAAATACTGTCTCAGAACACCATAGTCGCCTTTACAAAAGCAAAAACCCTTACCTTTACTCTTGATGGTAGTTACCTCTTTGAGTAAATCCCACTTCAGCACACTGTGATCACTTCAACCTAGTGGTTCCTTTATCTGAAGATTCTTGATGCATGAAGAATCACTACTGATAATCAGATCAAGAATATTACTCCCTCTAGCTGCCTCCTGAACATGCTGCTGTAGAAAATAATCATCCAATAAATCCACAAATGCCTTGCTAGTGCACACACTAGTGACCAACCCACAAATTCAAGTCAATATCTGTGAAATTAAAATCCCCCATTATAAGACACTATAATTTATTGGCCCAATCTATTTTTCTGCACAATTTCTCATTATACTCATCAGATTCATTAGGCCTATAACATACACCTACTCTCATTTTTCCTTTCACAGTATTTATGTCACACCAAACAGACTCAACATTGCATTGTCCACCCACATCAATTGGATGCACTTCCTTAGATTTTATGTGTTTCTTAACTAAAAGCATAACCCCTCCACCCTTCCTGTCCTGTCTATCCTTTCTGTACACATTGTACTCCCCAAATTCCAGTTGTGCACTGTTTATGTCTGCGTGACACCATGTCTCTGATATTCCAACAATATCTGCCTTTGATGTCTTGACTAGCACTTCAAGCTCATCGAATTTACTAACTATACTCCTACCACTGGTGTACGTGCCAGTATACATGCACCTGTTTCTACTCTTTGTTACCCTAACACAGACCATGTATTTACTTGTCCACTATGACTCCCAGCAGTCCTGGAAATTCCTATTGCCTTGCTTTACAGGTTACTGCTCAATTGCATTTCAATAGAAGTAGTGCAAGAATCACTTTTACCTCTGCCAGCAGCTACTGTTAATCATTAGTCCATGTATCCCCCCAAGCTAGCAGTTTTCTGACCAACCTAACTCTGCCTCGATAGCGTCAGCAAATATTCTTGCACCCTTTCTATTTCAGTGTATGTCATCCCTGTAGAAGCAGTCTCTCCTGTTAACGAGCACAGACGAGGCTGAGAAAAATTCTACCCTTGAGCCTTGCATAATCTCTCCAGGGAAGAACTGATTGACAAGGCTCTCATCATATACTCCTTCCTATCATGTCTGGGCAGAATTGCAGACACTTTCAAATTCAACCCTAACTCATGGCTTTTTTTCAGCATTGTCTTGTGCTTGTTAAGTAATTCTGCCGGTCTCCTAATCTTAATATCATTAGTGCCAACATGTACAACAATATCACCCTTTATGCCCTTAAAAGATGATATCAGCCCTACAACATCATCAACCTTTGCCCCAGGCAGACATACCCTGGTCCTGTTCCATCTATCCTTTTTGCACAATATGTTCCCCGTTTCCCTGACAACAGAGTTACCTACAACAACTAGTTCCTTTGGGACCAGTGCATTCTGCCTTGGGGGTTGCCGCTGTGTTGCGTGAAGTTCAAGTGCAAGCTCTGGCATTGATGGGGACAGCTGAGAGCCTGATGGGCCCCTTCAATTTAAATCCTTCAAGGGCATCCACCCTGTCCTTCAAGCTCTCATATAAGTCCACAACAATGCCGAGTTGGCGCCTGATTTCCTCGCACTCCATACATCGTGCACACACAAAAACATTCCACTTGGCAATATCATGTCCTGTTCGCTCCACAAACATCAAACAAGCAGTGCATTTCAATAGACAGTGATTCAGAGAAAAACCGACCCACTCAGTTCTCCCCTGAGCCACAGCACTTCCACTAGTTTGAGCCTTTTGCTTTGCTGCTCTGGTCTGAGTCATGATTTCTGTTCAAGTTCAATAAAATTCCAATACAAAATATAACCCTAAACCTATATCCCAATACAGTTATAACACTATATATATGTATTTCGGTATTGAATATTATCTCCGAGTTAAGTTATATGACTTTCTTATCCCCTGTCAACTTATATGTATTAATTTATGATGTGACGTTTGTAATAATTAGGTCGCTATATTTATTTAGTTAAAAAAGTACAATTCAATTGACAATGAAATTTAATAAGATTAATAAATTTTAATGTTTAATTGATACTGCTATACTCGCTATCTAGTTTTCTGTTAAACCTTATGCTGGCACACATTGTATTGTATAACAATGGCAGCAGGTTACGAACGGTTAATCTAAGGACACGAAGTATTATTATTTACTTTCCAAATCGCGGTATCTAAATTCAAAATAAACGACGGAGCTCGGCTAGATCTATAAGCTACTTATAGAAAATAATTTAATCTAACAATTAAGTCAATAAAGCAGCTAAGTATAATTAAAAACTTTTCATTTCCGGGAGCTGCAAAATCTGTCCCACGTGGATTTGATACCCTTACCGATACTAAGTAATAACCTACAAAATCTCTATCTAAATTCAATTTAAACTAAAGTATTGTTACTAGGAATATAAAGCAACTCTAAAAACTAAATTAATATGCCAATTTAGGTCAATAAAAAAGCAAAAACTTCTCTATTTGCTGGAGCCGTAAAAACTTCGCCTGTTCACATGTACTCTCGCACCCACAAGATCATGTAGTTTTACATGTCAACAATGCCTTTAAAGACCTAATATTTACATTTGTTCTATCTATAATCCTCTCTTTCCTACAAGTCAAAATCCATTCTAATCAAATTCCCTCTGTAAGCCATAATAAATTTTTAGGCACACACCTGGATTCTAAACTCTTCTCGGTCCATTGCATACTCATTCATAATCTGAACGCTATTCAGAAATAATATACTATCTACAGGGTGTCTCAAAAATATTGGTACAAATGTTTAGGGGAGGTAGGTAACATCTAAAGGAATGTGAATCGCATAGGAACCCATAACCGGAAATGTCACGGGAAAGTAGCAGCAGAGGCATAAGAAGCAGAAATGACACAAGACAGTAATTAGTGGCAAACGTTTATTTGACATAATATTAACAATGGAGTACGAGATAGATGCATTTCATGATGTTACAACAGATGCTCAAAGGTTCCACCATGAGACGCGATGCATGCGTGACACCGACGCAGCATGGATTGGCAGACACGGTCAAACACACCTGGGGTTTCTTTGACAGTAGCAGCAGTGCAGACGAGTCTCGCCATGAGATCCATTTCCGTCTCCACAGGCGATTCATACATGATAGATTTGAGTACCCCCCCCACAGAAAGAAATCAAGGCTCGATAAATCAGGTGAGCGTGGGGCCAGGCAACAGGTCCACCACGGCCAATCCATCGACGCTCAAAACGCCTGTTCAAATGGTCACGAACACCCCTTCCATAATGGGCAGGCGCCCCGTCATGTTGAAACCAAATGTTGCGTCTCACATTTGCTGGAACATCGTCAAGTAACCCTAGTAGGACTTGTTTAAGAAAGATCCGATATTTAGCAGAGTTCATGCAGGAAGGTGTGGGCCGACCATACCTGTCCACACAGTTATTGCGAAGCGATGTTGTGCCGCACGGGGGCGCACACTGTGTGGGCCCTCTGCTAATCCATACACTAGGTGCATGTCTGCCAGCTCACAGTTCATATATCGATGCATGCTCTTCGTGCGGTGACTACTGCTTGAATGAGTAAACCAGAAATTTTCCCCCTTGCGAACTGATGAAAAGCGCCATGTACCGACTTATGGTGACGTTTCCGGTTATGGGTTCCTATGCGATTCACATTCCTTTAAATGTTACCTACCTACCCTAAACGTTTGTACCAATATTTTTGAGACACCCTATATATTATACCTTACTTCTTCTATACCTTGGAAATGTGCTCTTTCATCTCAAATCAAACCTTCAGCCTATATCAGCTGATTATTTTTCTCGTAAAGTAGAAATGCCAAGCTTTGACACTGTACTGTCATCCCAACTCAAACGTTACCAACAAATTATGTCTGTTACTGTATCCTAACAATACAGTACTATCTAATATCGTGTCACTGATTCCTGGCCGAAAAACTGACCTCTCAACACCTGGGACCTTCACCAATAGATAATTCCACTCAGGACTACTAAGTCCTTCCAGCTTAAACTCTCCACAATTAGCAGATACGATTCTTCATTTATGAACACCTCAGTCAAGTCAGACATTTATTTTTATCTTCAGCCTGATGTCTGGCATCATTACAAGCTGTACAGAAACAAGAATTTTAGATGCACTAATTTTAAATTTGCAGCTTTAGTAGATCTGTTGTTTTCAGTTTTTTTTTTAAATTTCTTTTCTTAGTGCCACATATGCCAGTTTTATAAGTTGTTGTTGCTGGTTTCTATACTTCAGAATAAGCCATACATACCCTAATGTCTTCGGTGGACCTGTTGTCTTCAGTTTCAACAAAATTTTCGGCTTAATTTTTTTATTATATTTCTTGTTTTAAAGCCTCATGTGTCTTTATACATTGTTACTGATTTTTATAATTCACACTCCCCAGTTTGCTTGAACTGGGGCATTGACCTTATCTTACGCAGCTGGCAATAAGTTGTTCTATATATAAATTAAATTTATAATTCCATTTATATATAAAATTAAGTTAAGTTGCAATTAAGAAAATTGCATTTTATAATACAAGTCAGAAGGTCGCTTTACTCCCTGCTGCCCTGTGTCACACGAAGCTCAATTATGTTTTTATATTTTAATTTTTTTTAGTGGGGGGAAACCCCCACATCTCATTCTTCAGCATTTTTGATTTGTTTTCCATTAATACAAAGAGATTTTTAGCTACCTTCGAGTAAAACATGGTGATGTTAAGTCAACACCAACCTTAGATAATATTTGACCTTGACTTTTGTTTATTGTCATACTAAAAGCCAATTTCACAGGAAACTGTATTCATTGAAAAATGAAATTATATTCCCCTTCATTTAAATACATATGAATCCATGGAATATATGCTTTTGATCCAGCTCTGTCACCTCTGACGTGTTCACAAACCAAACTACTCAAGATGTTTTCTTTTCTTCTTAGCCTTTCTGATACAATCTTTCTCTTTTCTATTATTGCCATTATTAACAACATTGCTAATAGCTGAAATCGTTGCCTTGAGACATGTAGAATTCTAAAAATTAAAAGCACTAAACTAAAAATTAAAAGCACTATAAATTTAAAGACTGTAAAAAATTAAGAGTTCGTAAAAGCATCTTTGAGACACACCTGTTAATCACTTTGTTGTAGTATGATGCAATAGCAGTTAGGCCCACCTTGCAGAAAGCAAAAAATGTACATGTGAAAATGCAAAATATTCTTTTATGTATAGATAATTTTACATACAGAATTACATAATAGAGCAGCGTTTTACAAACTGTGTTCCACAAAAATTCATAATTAATAATTAAAAATAATAATAATAAATTTTGTATATTTGTAGTGTACACCACTTTTGTATCATTATAATTTTTAACATTATTTTTTTTCGGTTATTAATATAGTGGCATAGACTAATAATCAAATAGACCATGAAACACTTTATTTTAGCTGGCTTTGCATAGAAAAGTATGTGTAGAGGTAATGACATCATGAAAAAGTAGCAATGTAGTGGTCTAATACACCATTTGTATGCGATTTAGAGAACACGGGTTGAAGGAGAGGTGGAAGCGAACTGATATCACAACTAAACTCTTTCTTGTATGAATTTTTTTTGATAATTATCAGTATTTCAAAATATTATTATTAAAATAAATGACCATGGATTTGTTGTTGAGAAAAGGAACTTTAAAACGAGTAGTAGTGCAACTATGGTCCATGAAAAGGAACACAATATTGTCCCACTTCAAACTGAGAATAAACAATCACAGCCTTTTGTTTACCAAAAACCCAAAGTAAAAACACAGGAACCAACTAATAAAAGACCAAAACGAAAGTATGATGACAGTTATTTGAATTTTGGCTTTACAAGTGTTGGAAATAAAGATGCTCCTGATGCACAGTGTGTCCTATGTAATAAAATATTAGCAAACAGTTCTTTGGCTTCTGCTAAACTTGTGTTTCGGAAGTATTTCGTAAATATATTGTGAGATAAAGTGTTCCATGACTAAAAAAGTTTGGGAAATGCTGTAATAGAGAACACATTATTTAATAAATGAAGGATAAAGACACAGTCAACTAAATTAAATATTTCACAAAATATCATCATGTTAAAGCAAGAACTAAGATACCTTAACTTGAGAAGTAGCATAGTGATAATGCATATACCCCACCAAATGCATTGCCGGGTAAGATTTAAAGTGTACTAACTTCTAACCTTTACCTGCATACATCCTCATCTTTAAATAAAATAAAATTTTTAAAAATATTTTATTACCAAATTAAAGATATGAGCAATTATTGTTAAATCAATAAAGGAAATTAAATTTATTTTAAAAATAAAATGAATAATACCTTTATGCATAGTGCTCGAATTTTAGTTTAGTTATAAACTACACCTTTCATTAGAATGCATTACTTCATAAAACCTCTTGATAGGCAATATTTTCTGTACAAATTTTCTTTAATGGAGGTCTGAGTCTGCCTTGTCTTTGTTATTTGTGATGCAAGTGGTTGCAGAATGATGCGAATGTTGGTAAAGGTCAAAAATAACATTCCAATTTAGTGTTAAGTGGTTAGCTTATTTAATCAGCAAATTCCTTTCCCAGTGACATTTTTTTTATTCCTATCTTTCATTTATATCACTTCAATTTTTCTGTCAAAATAATCAAGGAATAGCTATGGAGGGGAAAAACCCCACCTACATCAGGATTTGACCACTTATACACCAAAATAATAAAAACACACATGAAAATCTTTACCTATTACACTACTGGTTCAGCCGTTATCAGTGTTTATAATATCCTGATTTGCAATGTCAATTGCTTAATTTCTTATTTAAAAAAGTAACTCATTGAATTTCAGTTAATATCATAAATTTGAATCTTGGTTGAGACTTTCTGAATGATATATATTATTTACCTCTGCAGATGCAAAACTTGAAGCCAATAACATGAACCAGCATATATTAAAGAACAGTTTTGATAATGTATAATAGACTATATAACTGGATATATTTTTAAGAATAACTGTATTTCCTATTTATAAATTATATAAATAGCAATAGATATAAATTATAATCATTCCTATTGACTTAAAATTCTCGAAAGAATACTTTAAACGTATACATTTTCCAGTAATAAAATGATAAATGAAGTAGAGGTCACACATCTGCATGCTTTACATACAGATACAGTAAAAAAATTGTAAAACTAATAAAAATATATAAAATAATTTTTAACCGTTACTTACTTATGTCACTGTAGAACACAGCAGCAATAATTCTGATTATTCTTAGAGGGGGTATAATTCATTTCGTGGACTATTTCAGCAAATATTTCATCTACATTAGTTTTGTTTTTAGCAGAAGCCTCAACAAAAGGACAACCCCATGTGTGAGCTAAATCTAGTCCCTCAGCAGTTGTAACTTCCCTCTGATGATCTATATCAACCTTATTACCAACTAACAGAATTGGCACCCGTTCTGTGTTCTTGACTCTAACAATCTGTTCTTTCATGTTTCTGATATCCTCAAAAGTTTGATGACTGGTAATACTATACACTACTATAAATCCCTGACCATTTTTGATATAAAGGTCACGCATTGATGCAAATTGTTCTGTACCTGCTGTGTCCAAAATTTCCAGAACACAAGGTGCTGAATCAACTTCTATCTCCTTCCTGTAAAAATCTTCGATGGTAGGATCATATTTTTCAATAAATGTTCCTGATACAAACTGCACAGTCAGGGCACTCTTACCAACACCTCCACTTCCTAGAATCACAACTTTAAACTCCCTCATTGTGAATGCTTCAAGTTGATGAACCAACTATAAAGAAAAATATATAATTATAATTCATATTGTGAAAAATAAACATTTATTGAGGGTTTTGATTTTTTTTCTTAAATGAGAAATTTCATATGTGGTTAACTACCTATGCTTAGAATCAACATAACAGTCACTATTTTGTATACAAATAAATTTAATGCATTTATGTTTCAAGAATTAAATTATAAATTCTCATCATGAGAATGATTGCTATAAAGTTATTCTAACAATGAATTTGCAATTTAATTTTTAAAGCTTAAATAAATGAAATTTATTTTGTCTATTGTGCTAATTATGAGCACATTTGCTAGTTACTACTTCATAAATACATGAAGTCTTTCTTATATTCACAACAAGATTAGTTAGGGTTACAATTAGATTTTATTAGTATAAAAAAAAAAAAAAAAAAAAAAAGACTTGAGTTTTGTAAATTGGAGTAACTGGGAACTAGGCATCACTTCAATTATGGAAGCATAATTAAGACAGAATGGCAAATGAAGTAGCTAATGCTGTATAAGATTTCCTTGAATCATTTACCGATACTAATGCTAAAATTAATTTATATCAATTCTTTGTTATTTTTCTCCGGGATAGCTACATACAGTCATAATGAGTTTTTCAAAGTGTACGAGCAATGAAGCTCAGTTTTTCCTACTTTAAGTACTCTTGTTTAAATATAAGATTGATATCATACAATAAAGGTGTGATATCAATCTTATATTTAAACAAGGTCATAACAAGTTTACAAAATAGATTACAAGAATAGTACTGTATTTCAGTACTATCTTTGTAATACTTAACTGTGTTACTGCTTCCATGTACACAAGATTTTAATTTAACATTTTGATGCCCATAGAGGCACTAAATATGTTTGGCCTTAAAACGTAATAAATTAACATTTTTTTTAGAATCATACTGTGTATAATGATTTATCACCTGGTAAAAATGTAATATGCACACCTGTAGGAAGACAAAATTATGAAAGGGGCACATTCCAATTCCAACATGTGCTGCACAGCTGCTACTCTCAGCTTATCAATGAAAACTCAAATTTCCTATTAATTCTTCAAAATTCAGTATTACAAGCAGCTGTTGTGCATAAACCCAGGGCTGCATATATATGTACATATCCTCCCATAATTGAAATGAATTCTTTGTCAGATTTTTTTTTTCTTTTAATATTAATCTAAATGTAGCTACATACTTTTTAAGATCAAATTTCAAATCTGGAATCCTAATTAAAAATATAACTTTCATATGTTATCATACTATTCAAACCGTTTGTGCATGCGTGTGTGTTTCACAAACAACACACTGATGAAAATGAGTGGTCAGGCATGCAGGTGCACAAGTAAATGTGCTTTGAATTACCATGGTTCAAGTCCACATTGACTACAAAATATGGCGCTGTTTCTTGTATTCTCTCTGTTTTGTGAACTCCTCTGACTGTGTGATCATCCTGGAGTATAAACAGAATGTTTATTTATTTATTATACTTATTGTGTGTAAAAATAATTAATAGATATTGTAATATCTATTAATTATTTGTGATCTGCACTAATCACAGAGGGAGGATTAGCTCCAAATTACAAAGCTTACTCTTTTGAAAAGTTATGGTGGTTTTGAATTAGTTGATCTAAATGAAAGCTATTATTTCATTTTGATCAACTAATTCTGAATAAATACCAAGTTTTATTTTATTATTATTATTTTTTTTAACCTTAACACAAATTCCTCAAGTAAAATGATTCCAAATGAACAAGCCAACTCTCACCTTGGGCTTTATACACATGGTACATAACCCTGACAATTCCACAACAACAAAAAGAAAACACTGGAATATGCTGGTCTCCAAATGTAAATGTTTTTGACTGTTAACTGCATTAATAAACAAGGAATCACAAAAATGTTCATACTCACTACCAGGTCACATTTCACAACTAGTTTTCAAATATAATGAAGTTTCTATAACAGTAAGTAATGTTATTTGTACGAAAGACAAAAACAAAAAAAAAAAGTTTTATTAAAAGTGACTGGATAATAATTTAACGCAGTTAATAAAATCAAAATTAAATTTCAGAGTAGTTTTTTTTTTTTCTCCTTTTCTTCGTAATATAGAAAAAATTCAATGCGTTCGCTAACTTACGATAACCGCTAATATCCTAGTAAGAATATGAAAATTACTTAAGCACTAATTACAAATTGGAATACCAGAAACAAGTGTCTGAATGCGTCATGAATTGTATTTTATACAATTATTAAAATACAAAAAATGCAAAATTACAAGAAAGAATACTTGGATTATGTACAAATTAAATGGATCGGGACAAATAAGGAAGTCCAGAGTTGCTGGATAAATAAAATAACGTCCCCGTCCAAATTGAAATGAGATTCACAGAAGTTTTAACCAAAGGCTAAATAATTCAGGCACGAGATGCCATTAATTATGTGGGAATAAAGGAAAGTTATATTTCAACAGCGAAGTCAATCTCAGACATGTTGACAGGCAAACACTGATTTAGAAAAACACACATATAAATTAAGGCAATATATGGTCTTATATGAGATAAAAGCTTTGTAAACATACTAATTATATTGTTATGTTCACGTTAGTTAGAGCGAAATATAAAAAATAGCTATTTCCTGTCGAACTGCTGTGTAATTAACGATTCAAGTGGTTGCCACTCGGCCATCAAAACATACTTTATATTTGTATGAAGTGCGTAATGAAATAGAAATGCAAAATAAATAGAACAGAATAAATATAGACATAAAAGCCACACAATATGTATATGCTTACAAAGAAAAAAATAACGTCTTCCTCTTTCCTGCACGAAATGTCGATTTGCTATGCTCTTGGCTGATTCATGGCTCTCTACGTGAAAAGCAATGCTTTAGTCACTAATACCTCATGTCACTTCCGGCAGTCCTATGACCTAGCACCATAGCCCAGTAAACACTACACTAGTGACCCTATTCAACAATAGAGAGTAACCAATATTTACGCATTTATCATTGAAAAATCCAACACAAAACAATAGTAATTAAATTTATTTTCATCATATGTTTATTGGAATAATAATAATCCTTTTAATATGCTGATCATGAGTTCGTATCACATGTGTTGTAGGCTAATAAAAAGTACAGCGTTTTATTTGCACATAAAAACATTTTATTTGCATATATAAATATTGACCAAGTAACTAAAATATTAGTGGTCAGATTATAAAATATTTTTAAATTTAATATTTTCTTTAATTTTATTGCTGTGTAAGGTCCAGTCCAGGGTGAATAACTCAACAGCTCAAGGCAAGCTTAACCAAATAAAAATAAACAACGATTTCAAATAAAATAAAAAGAATCAGCATTCAGTTCTTTGAGCAAGTAGATATGTAAAATATGTAAACCCTCCGTCATCACTATGATTATAATTGAGACAGTCTCGCTGCGTTGAAATTTATCTAAATGTAATTATAATAGCTGCAGACGTTTCAGTTTTTATTGAGTAGCCTTCATCGATGCTTCTCATGTTATTAGCTGGAAGTAAGTAACAAGAATAAAACATATTAACAGATATGGATAGTTACATTAGCAAAAGTTAAAACTAAGAATCAGTCTCCTTTTTTAAGGAGGTGTAATCAGGCATAACGTCCTGGTATTCCCTGAAAGCTTTTTCAGGATGCAGTTTTCTCCTGATTTTCGTAGCTTTCTACGAAAATCCATTTTTGAAATCTGTCAAATTAAAGTTGAATAGCTCAATAACTCTAGGCAAACTCATATAAATAATTCATTAATTAAAAAATCATTCTGACAATAAAGGTTTATATTACAATTCTTGAAACATCAAGACCCTTGAATCAGTCTTGTTCTAGTCAGTCATTCTGACCAGGGCCATTTGAGAGAAAAGCCATCAGTGCCTTGAGGCCTGGGGGATTCAAGCTCAAAGAAAACTAAATTTTGTTCAGTCTGATATTTTCTTTCTTTTTTGGTTCATTCTAGTCGAGGACCAGGCATTATGGAGATACAGCAACTGCAATGCACTAGGATCTCAATTGAAAAGGTCCCAAGTCCAAACAAAGAGGTCCTCAGTTGGGACAAAAAAAATTGGTAAAGTCAACATTAATTAACCCAAACCTCCCTGAATTCCGTCAATGACGCACAAGAATTTTTACGGGTTTTTTTTCGCAAGGTGACTAAGTTAGTCTGTCTCCGTCGAACGTAACGTGGTCTTTCCTCCCGGCACTCCGGTTTATCGTCCAACAAACGGTAAATCGACGACAGCACACGCACAATTTAGAGACATATTATATACTGCACAAAGTCGCCTAAGTTAGAGTTATGTATAAAACCATACACCAATCATAACAATGACTGAAGTGCAGGAAAAGCACTCTTCTGCTAGGTCATTCTGACCAAAGCCAATCAGATATGGGGAAAGACATGAAAACCTCGAAGCCTGGGCCTCAAGCTTAAGAAGTACCTCAAACTGTTTTCATTGTTGACCCAGTTTTCACTGGTTTTGATCAGAGGTGAAACTTGAATTTCATTTTTCAGTTTGCTCGAGGTAGATGTAACCAACTTATATTTTTAACAAATACAAACTAAATGGGAAGCTTTTAACAAATAAAAAAGTTTTAAAAAAGCAAAAACACCAAGTAACTCATCCACAGAGTAAAAAAACTTCATTAAAGTTCCTCACCTCTTCGACGGGATTCGAACACGGGCATTTTCCACCCAGAGTGTGGAGAATAGTAACTATATCACTGTGCTACCATGCAGACAATTGCTCATTTTTCGTGTGGAGAATAGTAACTATATCACTGTGCTACCATGCAGACAATTGCTCAGGCAAAAACAAGGCTAGAACTTATTAAATATTTAATATCAGGTAAGAAATGTTGAGCCCTCATGGGTAGCAAATTTGGTAGGTTCGCCGTCCTCCCCATACCAGCTGGAAAACCTGACCATAACGGTTGTGACATAAGCACTGGAAAAGGGAAAATGAGAGTAGGTGTGTGTTATAGGCCTAATGAATCTGATGAGTATAATGAGCAATTGTACAGAGAAATAGTGGGCCAGTAAATCAGAAACCTCTTATAATGGAGGAATTTAACTTTCCAGATATTGACTGGAACTTGTGGGTTAACACACCTTTCAAAAGCCGAGAACATCGTGAACAGTCGACTTACTCACATTCACTATTTGTGCAATTTCACTCGCCTGTTTTAAAGAAATGCACGAAATGTTGTCTTCTGTCTTGCACAATGAAAGGCCTGCCTGCCCGATGTCAATCTTCAATGTCAACACAGCCTGCTTTAAATTCATTGCACAAAAAACACACCTGCAGTAAATCAGAATATCTTATAATGGGGGAATTTAAATTTCCAGATATTGACTGGAACTTGTGGGTTAGTCACTCGCACATTAGCAAGACTTTCATGGATTTATTGGATGACTGTTTTTTACAGCAACACGTTAGAAAAGCAACCAGAGGGTGTAATACTCTTGATCTGATTATACAGCAGTCATTATTCATGCATTAAAAATTTGTAGATAAAAGAACCACTGGGTGACAGTAATCATAATGTACTAATGTGGGAATTACTTAAAGATGTAACGACCATCAAGGCTAAAGGGAAGAGCTTTTGCTTTCATTAAGGTGACTCAGACAGGGGTCTCAGACAGTTTTTAAATTCTGTACAGTGCGATCAACTGATGATGTTACCAGCTTTGAATTCTAAATAGGAAGCCTACACGGACTTAATTTTGGAGGCTACTAGGCTTTTCATTCCAACTAAGAAATTCTGTCCAAGGTTTAGGCCTAAATGGATGTAAGATGAACTAATGAGGCTCGTGGCAGAGAAGAAACATGTATGGGATGCATATAAAGTATCAGGTGTCACAGAAGCCTACGGCAGATATAAGCTTGTCTGTAATCTAGTCACAAAGGAGGTTAGACAAGCAAAGGAGGATTACAAGAAATTTTTGGCAAAGGATGCAAAGAAAAATACCAAAGAGTTCTTTACTTAAGTAAATTGTAGAAGGAAAGGGAGGAATCAGATTGGACCACTTAATATAGATGGGTTGACTATTGATTATCATGCTCAGGTAGCTTGTAAACTGAATGCGTATTTTGCATCTACGTTCACACATACAGAGTTATTCAATGAGGGGAGGGCCAGAAGTTAATCAAACGCTAACAGGGAGCTAGGTGATTTTTTAATAAATGAGAACAAAGTGGAGAAGAAATTGTTGAAGTTAAACATTAAAAAAGGCATCTGGGGTGGACGGGATCTATCCAGTCATATTAAAGGAGGCAGCAAAGGAAGTAAGCAAACCATTAGCCATAATTATGAGCGCTTCCTTGGACCCAGGGAGGTCCCCATAGACTGAAGGTGTGCAAATGTATCACCAATTCACAAAGGGGGTTCAAAAGGTGACACAGGTAACTATTGACCTGTTATTTTAACTTGTGTTCGGGGGAAAATAATGGAATCACTGGTTAAAGAAGCGTTGTAGGATCATGTAGACAAGACTGCAGTAATAGTTAAGACACAGCATGGGTTTGTTAAAGAGAGGTCTTATCTGAGCTATTTGATTGGGTACTATGATGTGGTTACAAAGGTATTAATTGTCAAAAATAATTTCGATATCATATACTTGGATTTCAGAAAAGCTTTTGATACTGTTGCTCATGGAAAACTGCTGTACAAATTGGAGAGGTATGACATTAAGGGTAAGTTGCTACAATGGATAAAGGGATGGTTGAGTGGAAGAAAAATAGCAAGGATTTCTTTACTTATATAAACTCTAAAAGGAAGGGGATGAATCTGATCGGTCCACTTGATATCGATAGTTCGACTGTTGAAGATCCTGCTCAGATAGCAAACAAACTGAATAAGTATTTTGCCTCTACATTCACACATGAGCAGTTATTAAGGTTTTAAAATACCAGAATTTTATCAAATTGTAGCAGGGTGCTTAATGATTTTGTAATAACTGAGAGCAAAGTAGAGGAGAAATTATTGAATTTAAACACAAAGGGTGAATGAGATCCAGCCAGTTATATTAAAGGAGGCAGCAAAGGAAATAAGCAAACCCTTAGCCATAATTATGAGAGCATCCTTGGACTCAGGGGAGGTCCCCACGGACTGGAGGTGTGCAAATGTATCCCCAATTCACAAAGGGGGCTCGAAGCGTGACACTAGTAATTACAGACCAGTTAGTTTAACTTCTGTTCCGGGTAAAATAATGGAATCACTGATTAAAGATGCATAGCAGGATCATCTAGACAAGACTTTAGCAGTAATTCAGACACACCATGGGTCTGTAAAGAGAAAGTCTTTTCTACGCCAAAATTGCTTGCCCAACCCTTTTCGGCCAAAAATAAAACTCATCCGGCGTACAGTTCTTTCTCGCTTGACCAAACAAAACCATCAAGAGCGATTAAAGTAATTTTTTTTATAGGTCCTAGCGACTGAAATCTGAGGAAAGTATGTGGCATGACCTGCCAGAGTACTGATTCTTACTGGTTACACCTGGTTAGCCTCCATGTGGCGCAGTATGGGGAACGCCGGGTCCCATTAGGGGACCGATGGCCAATAAGCCAGATGAACAATAGGCACAACAGATTACACTATACACGATCCACACACTTTAAATCTCTGGCTTGACAAGGTACTGTCACTCGATACAGTGAACACCGCGGAGATGGGAGAAATCCGAGGAGCCAGTAGACCCTCAACATGTGAAATACCAAATGTACAAGGCAATGGTCAGGCCACACCTAGAGTACTGTGTTCAGTTCTGGAGGCCTCATTTTAGGAAGGATGTAGAGTTGCTAGAACGAGTACAAAGAAGGGCAACAAGATTGGTGATGGGAACAAAGGTGACAGAGGTAACTATACAGGTAAGAATAGATGTGCGGAAATTTGCCTTTAGCCAGCGAGTAGTTGATTGGGGGAACAGGCTTCCAACTTTTGTTGTGTAAGCTAATAGCCTAAATAAATTTAAGGCTGAACTGGATAGGCATTCCGAACGAATCGAGGGGGGGGGTGAAATTGGAGGGTTTTTTTTTTTTTTTTTTTGGCTGATGCTGCATAAGCTTGCTTTCTTGCATCGTATGCCTTTACTAATGATAATGTTATTTCACTACTTGCTTCTTACTATTACTCTAATAAATAATATTTAGTATATCGCGAATAACTTTTGGGATTAGTGGATGTCGCTTTCATGAAAATTGCTTTTATATGCGCCTACACTAAACAATGAAATGCCGTAATTGAAGTTAAACTAATAGGTCGCACCTTTGTGTGCACAATGCTTTATTTTCTTTGGATTAAATAATAATAAAAAAAACTTATTTTCACGATTTAAGATTTAACAATAAATTCTCTTTCAGCTTTGCCGATTGTGCTCTTATATCATGAATTATTGAAGACCCAGGACGATGTTCCATTAGAATTTTCACCTTTTTCTAGTCTCAAAGAGTTATATTATTAAATTTTTACTAATTCATACTATTTGTGTTTTAGAATTAACACAACACCCTTATTTTTTAAATTATTATTCTTATTTTTTAACCAACTCAGACATTTTTAGTTGGTATAATGGATGGAAGGATTATAAATAAATAAATCTTTATTGTGAAGTAAAGTTACAGCACAATGTCCCATCACGGCGATGAGCGCCAGGGGTTCACATATAGCAGTTAGAGTACAGCATAATAAATACAGCGTACAAATATAAAAGGCTACAAAATACAGCAAACATATTCAAAAGGTTACAAAATGCAGATTACAAATGCAAAAAGAAATACAAATACAACATAAAAACACAGAGCTGAACAGAATTACAGAAAAACAAATACAACTTGGCAATGAGTCAGAGCTTTGATAAAGTTGTGTCTGTCCTTCTTGTTACTTATTATCCTGTTGATGTCGGCATCCACACGGTTCAGGCCAGCGAGCATCTGGTTGGTGAGAAATCTCTCAGTGAGTACAAGCCTGATGTGGTGAACCACAAGTGTTGATACTGACCTTAGGCTTGGCTGTGGGATCCTCCAAGGCCAAGCGTTCCAAATATTTGGAGATGATATCTGGCCTGTGGTGAATTTGGCTGTGAAGACCAGCCTCTTTTCCACGATCAGGAACCTCATCCTCGGGATATCGAGTGCTTGAGCCATCATGGTGGTTGTGGTAGTGGGAGGTAGATGAAGCTTGTTATTGGCCCATTTCAGTAACCAGAATTCAGCGGTTACACTGGCTTGAGGTTTGTAGGTGCAGCATTTCTGTACCCATTCAGAGGCCCATATTTCTGCGCCATAGAGAATGGCGGGGTAGATCGTGGAGGTGATGAACTTTTTAACAGTGAGAGGATGTCGGACGTGTAGCAGCTGCTGCTTTGAGATCCACCGTAGACGAGAAAATTTGGTACTGATTTTGTCGATGTGGTTGACAAAGTACTTCTTTTGGTCAAACAGAACGCCAAGGCCTCTGTGCGAGGGTGCGTTTGATATTCGTACCCCTGCGAGTGACACGTTGAGTAGTGTTGGCATGGATTTAAGGGAGACTTCAGTGAGAATGCGAGTGACACGTTGAGTAGTGTTGGCATGGATTTAAGGGAGACTTCAGCAGACTTCAGTGAGTTGATTTTTAGATTGAAGTTTGCCAGGTGCAATTCAAGATCCTTAAGTTGGGAATTGATCCTGTTGCTGAGCTGAACGGGGTTGTCGCCAGGGTTAATTTGAATCAGCAGTTTGAGGTCATCGGCATAGCATAAGAGACCATTCATGGAGGCAATAATGGGCACGATGATAGCCGTGAACAGGACACCAGATAGAACACCTCCCTGTGGTACTCCAGCAGTAATGTCGCAGGATAGGGTGTGTTGTTGCCGTTGGAGAATAAGTATTCTGTGACAGAGAAGAGATTTCAAAAAGAACAGCATATCACCTCGAAAGTGAAATTTCTCCTTCAGTAGAAGGAGCAAGGCCGGGATCGACACGGCATCAAACGCTGTGCTTATGTCGAGATATGTGGTTGCCAGCTCAGCTCTTTGTTCGAATGCTGAGAGGATGCGTTCTATGGTGGCTGCCAAGTTAGTGATTGATGATTTTCCTGCGATGGCATAGTGGATTTCAGGTGGTTTCGTCTGGAGGGTTTGGTGAGTAATTGTGGGTAGCAAAGCCTCTTCGAGAGTTTTTAACAGACAAGAGGCAACTCATATGGGTCTGAATTGGCTGACGTTTGTGGAAAATTGGTTTTTAGGGATGGGGTACACTCTGTACTTGTTCCATTGGGGTGGGAAATAATGTTCAGTGAGGCATCTATTGTAGATCGAGAGAAGAGGGTATAATTATGAATGTGCTCAAGCATTTGATCATAAATTGCGGAATTTCATCCTCCCCAACAGTAGCTGTCATGGGAAGGGAATTGATGGCACGTATGACCTCCTGTTTCGTGGTCTGGACAGTCCCTAAGACATCTGAAGGGTTTTCATAGTAAGGCTGGACAGCTGTAGATGGGACCGAGGTTGTATTTGAAAACCTGGCGATGTATTTGACCCATTCTTGAGGATCAAGCATTTGATTGAATCCACCATGTGGGACAGCATAGAATGGTTTTCCTTTCCTCAGAGTGCGGTCAAGATTTGCTTGGATTGCAGCAGCTTTCTTCCGGTTAAAGTGGGCCCTGGTGCGGGAAAAGGCGATTCTGTCTTGACTGCCATTCGTAAGCTTCCATTTCTTATGTAAGACATTTCTTTTTGAAGCTGTTGTTGAGGTTAGCAGTCCACCACGATCTGGAACAGGGAGTCACTGTTACTCGTTTGGTGGCAGCATAGTCGGTGATGGATTTAATCCAGTTGGACAATAGTGTCACTGAGAGGCTGAGGTCGCAGTCAATGAGGACATCCCAGGGAATGCAGAATACTGCTTGTACACAGGGTTGAAGATTAAGGTATTTAAGTGCCGAAACGTATTGGACTATTTTGTTGTCAGGGACGTTGAAGTTTGGTACCTGCAATGACCATGTCAAAACTATAGACTGGTGATCGGACAGGAAAAATGCGATGAGATCATCCTCAGCTGTGCATGGTGTTGAAGCAAAAGCAAGATCCCGTAGATTCTCATTGACCCATGTCATTTCGATGGATTTGAAGAACTCGCAGAGCCTGATAAAGAGGTTGGTTGGTTGGTTATTTGGATTTTAGGAGCATTAGCAACTAAGGCCATATTGCTCCGGGGATATGCGGTGGTCATTCCCTGACCTTTCCGCATCCTCCGTATTTGGTGGTCACGGGCTCGAACCCCGGTCTAATCAAGAAGCGTGTGCTACGCACTGCTGCTCCTGCCCACCTGGCTACGGAGGCGCCTGATAAAGAGGTGATGGCGGTTTGGAGCCAGGTTAAAATCAGCGCAAACAAGGTGTTGTTCAGACGGACGAAGATAGTTTAAGAGCCAGTTCCCCAGATCTTCAATAATTTCAATTGTAGGCCCTGGAGGAATATATACGGATGCGATATCAGTGTGGCTGGAGTAGAAACGTAGCGAGACTATAATCGCTTCGAAAGCTTGAGTTGTAGTTGAGGTTGAATTCTCATATGAGAATAGGGAGATGTTATACAGTGTGGCTACTCCACCACCTCTAGATTGCTCCCTGGAGACAGACAGCATGTGGTAACCAGCAATAGCTGAGCAGAAGAGTGTGTCTTGATTAGGTGGAAGCCACGATTCTGCGAGGCAGACCACGTCAGCGACCTGAGAGAGGAAGATCTGTTCTTCTGAATCTAGTTTGTTCTTAATGGGCCTGATATTTTGGAAGTACACCCTGATTACAGGTGTTCAATGAACTTCCGTCCTGATTGGAGGTGTCCTGAGTTAGCACGTTCGCGAGCGAATGGCACGACTTCCTAACGAAAGATGGACCAGTATTTTATGAGGACTATTACCTAGGGACTCAGGATACTCTTATTATGGCGGGGTGGTGCTTTAACTGTGTGGCTTGGCAGAGCAGTGGTATGAAAGGAGGACTGCTGAGATCGTTGGAAGTTGTCCAGGAATGAGTCGAGTCAGCTGTGGGTGGTGGTGTTGCAGACTTGGTTTTGGTGCAGAGGTAGAGGTTGGAGAAGGTGACTGGTTTCCCTATTATAGATGGGTCTAATATTGGTGCCAATAGGACAGAAAGATTCAGTTCCAATTAAATTGAACAGGTCTTGTGCGCATTCAACCCTGAACGATGTGCAGTGGGGGTTTCTGGTGTGAAGTTGCTGCACCTTTAGTCGGAGGTTTAGTTGATCACGTAGAATCAAAGCCACATGATTTGGCGTGGTATCTGGGGCTAAACGAGATATGAAAAGCCCACTAGGAGGTCTGTACTTCTGCCTTCTGGGAGGTGTGTGGGACGGCTGCAGTTTGGAGTTGGTCGATGTGCCAATCCGAAGCCATTCACGTGAAGCTGCACTTGTTCGTTGGCTCCCTCTCAAGGTCATACGTGTACTTTCCTCTGGTTGCATGCGATAGGATGAATTTGCAGTGTGATGAACTGGGAGTGGAAATTGTAGTCTGGAAGAATCCGCTGGTTCGAATATTGAATTCGCTCCGACACTGAGTCCCAGGCCTTGTGAAGATGAGAAGTGCGAGTGAGGTATGACAGGACAGGCATTGCGAGGTATGTGAGAAGTTGGGTGTGAAGGTAGAAATGATGACTTTTGCGTCATTGGCATAGAGGTAGAGAATTCATTATTGCAAATGAGAGAATTTCTACATGCGGTGCCATTGACCGTTGGTGGAGTCTGCTTCTCTAATTGTGGAAACCTCTCTTTCATTGAGTGGTGATTAACATCAGTTGCCCTTTTGAGGTTCTTCTTGAGCGTGCGCGAATGATGGGCTTTTCCGGGTGGTTTTTGCACTTTCCTATCTGGTTTTAGAAGCTGGCTGGAGCGAGGAGATGGCGCTCGACGATGTCCAGTGTTTGGTCGGTTTTCAGGTTCGTTCCTACCTGGAGCTTCTGATAGAGGACTGTGGCTTGGTTTTTTGCTACATTCGGGGCACACTGTTACTGTAATGGCCTTTGGGTAATTTTTATATAATTTACACAGATCGTTTGAGTTCAGAAGGTTAGTGAGTTTACTCGGATCTGCCTACCTTACTCAGTTCAATCTTATTGTAGATATGAAGGAGTGTAAATTTCAACTCCTTGTTATCTTTGTGCAGCACTGTTATCTTTTGGACATCTGGACATCAACCGCTCGGTACTCTCAACAACTGCGTCCGAGGTTCCTGAACTTGTCACAGGGCGTCCTGAAGTTTAATAATTCCTTTTCAAGCTGATTATTTCTGGACTTCAACCCCTCGGTACTGTCAACAATTGCGTCCGTGGTTCCTGAACTTGTCACACCAAATTCAGGTATCCTCTGTTCGGGAAGTTCATCAGGTTTCGCACCTGTGATGTTGGTTCTCTGTTGTCCCGAGTTCTTTAACCTTGTAAACTCAGCAGAAAGCTGTGAGATTGTGGTCTGAATTTCGTTAACAGAATCTCTTAGCTGAATAAAATTATGGCATGATACACACTCCGGGCCAGTTTGTGAATTAGGTGAAGTGTCATCGACATTCCTCGAGTCATTTTCTGCTTGTTTGCAAAGCTAACATTTCCAAGAATTTTTAATTTTCTTTGCAAGTCTTTTCAACTCAGCGTATGGGCTACATGGCCCACAGAGGCGAACGGCTTTGCAAGAAGTTTACACGAGGACATAGTCAACTTGAAAACAACACCCTGTGCAAGTAGTAGGTTCGCTCATGGCTGCAGAAACCGTAGGTATTTGCGATTTAAAGGATTATCAGCGTCCTTGATGGCAGCGAAAAACTCAACGGCGAATATAGAAAATGTAAAGTCGCTGAAGGCATCGTGAGTGAGGAATGGGTAAATGAGCCCCGAGGCATAAATTACAGAAAGGTTACAGACAAGCTTAGTGTCGGCAGCTCGTGCAGGCAGGGAGTTCCAAATGTCGTCATACAGTACAGAAAAGCAACGGACAAATTGCCTTTATCCCTGGGAACGAAGTAATATTCAAAAAAATTCAAAATTAACCTCAATCGAATTAAGAGTTGCTTGTAGTTATAGGTATAAGCGCACTTTACTGTCACAGAAAGTTAGCGCTCTCTTTCATCCCCGGTTTAGCACTGATTATCTATAACGATAATAATTTGCTCAAGTAATTGATATTTTGATGGCGACACCCCAGCGAAAATGGATATATTTCAATTCCTCTAGTGGTCAATTTTGATGTAAAGGGCCTTGTGTACTGGGGTCAATAGTTAAGAAAAGAAATACAGTATAGCCCAGTGAATGTATTTCTTTTCTTAAGTGCATAAAGTATTTGTGTTTTCTAACTTTCTAAAGATGTTTTTCAATTAATTTTTTTATATAATTTGTTGTTTTGTTAAATAGTGACGTTTCTATTTTACCATTATTATAATATTTAATTATATAATAAATAGTCCGCTGCTGGGTAGATAGGTGGTGCAACTGTCATTCGTTTTGATATACAGTACTGTAATTATTTTTGAAATGAGCCGGTTAAAGAACCCTTATTGATGGAAGGATGCACTTTGGATATTTGAGAATTTATTGTTTACGAAAAAAAAATTCATATACAGTATGACCTTTCTATATTAGTTATCTTACTAATAATTACCACTTTATTAAAAATTACTTGAATTAGCCGCAAGTATGGTCCCGCCATCTGTTGTGCATAACTGCAAATAATGCCTTCAAACGAGATAAATTTTGAACTAGTTCATCTTGGTTTAGTTTTAGGCTTAGTTTTTTTACTGTTTTAGTGCTTTCCACGCATTATTTTTGCCAGTACTGCAGGACAACTATGTGCTCTGTGATCAATATGAAAAGTCACTGGTTGCAGTTCTATCTGTAAGTTAAATCCGCATAATTATTGTCTTATATTGCACTGAAATTATTTATACCTATCACTGCTGAAAACACATACGCACAAACAGGCGGAAATATGTAGCGGCCCTTTTCTTGCTAGTTTCGGTAAGCTATGACCGATACGAAATGAAAGATAAACAACACAGAATTTACAAAATTAGATATATAAAGATAAGATATAATATTACACCTAGATATGTTTGATTAATTATGTTAGACATATTAATGATTTAACATTAATACTAACATTAATATGTTAGACATATTAATGAGTGGCATGAATTTACGAAGATTTGTGAATAAAGATATATAGTTCTCCCTTTGCCCCCAGACACTAAATATAATAATAATAAAATATTTTTTGGCTGTAAAGACTTATGCAGAAGGCTTAGGCATTGGGTGCACATGCCCTCCCCACGCAGAAATTAACAAATAGATAATTTTCTTTATCTTGCAAATTGGAATGATCGTGTTTTTAATCAATACTGAATTAACTTTCCCCCCTCCACTGAACTTGGAAATTTATTATTATTGTTATTATTATTATTATTATTATTATTATTATATATATATATATATATATATATTTTTTTTTTTTTTTTTTTTTCAGTTATTTCCTCCATGCCCTCGAATCAAGTTTAGGCATATTTTCCTGCTTGGGAGAATAAATAATAAGGCCCTAATAATTTAAATAGGGAAAGTTACGCGAAAATGTAGTGCCGAAATTTTTTCTAAGAAGGAAAGATATTATAAAAGCCAATAGCTGTTTTGTTCAGCATCCTAGTAAGAGGCATGAAATGTAAAAAGTAATGCCGTCTATAACTGGTAAGGCTGGCCTGTTTCTCCCTTTACGATATATGCCTAACAAAGCCAAAACTAATTTGCATCGTTCGAATTATGTTTTATGTTAAGGCTATCGGGAAATTATATGCAAAAATAAAGCAATCTGGCTGCTGTTGCTGGATTTCTTAGGCTGTACTGTGCCACTCTGTTATGTGTGAATAAATTTATGTTTACGAGACAATTTGCATTTTAACCTGGCCGGAAAAAAAATAAATAAATAAAAGAGAACTCATATCCCCCTCGAGATTGCCTAACTGAAGTCCTTAGTGAAGAGGCTTATTAAGAATTCAGTCGCAGACAGCCTCAAATAAGTAATAAATAGCTTAACGAAATGGCTCATTCTGTTACGTAGTACTAAACCAATCACGAGTTGACGAAAGTTGATAATGAGATTTAAATTGTTCACAGAATTTCTCATGCTGATCAGAAATGTCTAATTTGTTTATGAAAAACAATAACGATTTCTAACTTATATGTAAAGATTTACAATATTTTATATTAATGTCTTTTCTTTAGTTTTTTCAATACGACATTGATTGAAATCTGAAAGTTCTTCTTTTACTGATGAAGTGGAAGATTAGTTATTCTTTAGTTTAATCTCTTTTAAGAGCTAGAATTAATAATGAAGATTGGAAGTGTAACTTGCTTGCAGCAACTGCTTATCAAAAACAAACTCGATATTCTTGGTCGACTTGCACAACTCTATGAATTAAGCAAGTTTCATTATATTATATTATATTATATTTATTTATTGTTTGTCTTAACTTGACTAGGTTCCTTCTGAAGATAAGACACAGGGGAAAATCTGAGTCATTCTACTAGCAACAAAGTGACTATCAAAATTGTAAGTTTGTGGTTTGTTCCATAAATATGTGAAAGATCTGACAGATATGAACCTGATTTTACCTGGAGAATTTCATAATTGAAGTTCTCGATAATTCCTACAGATTACAAATATTTTTATTTTGCAATAAAGGAAACGGACGGTTTTTAAAAAAAAGGGGGGGATATTACAGGAAGGAACTATCAACGTAGTCACTAACCTAAGCTGCGTAGCTCCAGATTCCCTGCATGTATTAAAAAAAAAAGAGAAAAGGTTTGTTGTTTGAATATTCCAAACAACACATTCATTTGGACGACCAATCTAGACCACTCTAGATTGGTCGTCCAATCTAGAGTGGTCTAGATTGGTCACTGGTTTCACTAGATTGGTCGTCCAATCTAGAGTGGTCTAGAAACGAATTCAGTTTCAAATGAATTCTAAACGAATTTAGTGGATTCAGTTCAGTTGGAACACTAAGCTACAGTTACTAGATGTCTCCGGAATTGACCGCCTGTACTCTGAAATTATTTGTCCCGGAAGGTCTCCAGTTTTTAGAATGTGTCCTCCGGAAAGGTGACTCACAAAAACTGCAAATCATCACGTACTTAAAACTATTGTTTCTACGTCAGTATTCTGCGCATTACATGTTAAGCTCTCTTGAAATGGTCAACGATGACATATTCCCTTATTGCTATTGCAGATGCATTAATGGGAATGAGTGGCAGAAAATGTGGCCTTCGTACATAGAAAAAGCTTCACTTTCACAACGAGTTGCCTGGTATTGCACTGCTTTGAAACATTTGTTTGAAACTAGTGGATGGTGCAAATGGCATTTTTTAAATAAATTGATCACTTAACCTTTCAAAATAAACTGACATCACAAAAAGGATGTCATTTGTTTGAAAGTAGTGCAATACCCGTACATTTTTTCATAAAGGCAAAGTTTGTTCTTTTGTCGGCATTACGACCATTGCATTAAGTAGTTTAAATCCAGCTGGTTGCCAAAATAAAAAAAAAAATAAATAAATAAAATAAAAATAAGGCGATGGTCCTAACTTTGTATAATTTATTAAACTTTTATTTATTCATTTTAATTTTATAATATAATCTAAATTATTAATTTATGTTATAACTGTAATTCAGTTCGTTTAATTATTAATTAAATAAATTCATAATTTCATTTATTTAGAACTGGTTATGTAATTGGCTCCCCAGAAAAACAGAATGGTGAATGCTTATTTTCCATATTCTTGAAGCTATTTTTTTGAAGCTTCTTCTGGATTAGAAAATATATCAACCCTAACCCAAACGGTTATTTTGAGGCCCTGATGGGGTGAAAAAGGCCTCCGTAGCCGAGTGGGCAGGAGCGGGAGTGCAGTAGCACACGCTCTTTGAGTAGACTGGGGTTCAAACCCCCTGACTGCGAAAATTTTTGTATTTTTGTTACACAGAGAAACGAATGTTACACAGAGCCTTCATGAAGGCTGCCACCCAGCCGAAAGCTAATTTATTTATTGTATTTTTTATTAATGCTCTGTGTAACAAAAATAAAAAATTTTCGCATTATGAATCCAGAGCACGTAGGCCTCTTTAATTAATTACCCCCTGACTGCTGAATACGGTTGATCTGCCAACCCGCACTAGACCAGCGTTGGCAGATTATGCCATTTCCCTCAGCATGAATTGTTGAGCATGAACTGCTTTCATCCTGCAGTGTGTTGATAATGGCTGCACTTTACTTTTTTTTTACTGTTATGGGGTGAAAATACCAGATTTTTATCGTATTTTCGCCCATTACAAATGAAGAGGACATCATCTTCCAACTAAGATGTGTAGGTGAACTTGCCCTTGTGAATATTTTGTCCCATCAGTATTCCACTTCTTTTGATACTCTATCTCATAGTTTTATCGTGTACAGTATTAGATTTGCATATTGTTCGGTAAGAAAAACCCTGAATAACTTGCTGAGGAGGCTATTATCTCTGCCTGAGATCTGCGAATTACAGCATCGCTGAAGAGGCTTTTAAGAATTCTTCCTGTATCGCACGATATTCGAACACAATACTACCCAAAAGAGTGACAAGTGGAAGTGAGCGGAGCCATCTTATGCTGCTCACCATTTATTGTCAGACCTTATATGTAACTGTGTTATTGGGCCTGATATTTATCTGTTTATTTATTATTTATCTTATTGTTGCTTTTATTTATTTGTTTATTTATTATTTATCTTACTATTGCTTTTATTTATTTGTTTATTAATTATTTATCTTACTGTTGTTTTCATCATCATCATCATGAACTTGGTCCGGCTTAGGTCTTTTTAGACCTGTTCCGTTGTAGCTATTGGAGTCTTGATCTCGTCATCGTTGTCTTGGTCGACCAACATCTCTCTTGCCTGTAGGTTTGTAGTTAAAGGCTGATTTTGGGATCCGGTCTGGGTTCATTCTTTCTACGTGGCTGATCCATTTTTCCTGATACCGTTTTATGTCATTTACTATGTTATCTACTTTTAATTTCTCGCGGATATCTATATTTCTTTGGTGGTCTAGTCTTGTAAAGCCTAATAATGGTCTTAAAAATTTCATTTGTGCTGCTTCTAGTTTGTGTGCATCTTTCTTATTTATGACCCAAGTCTCACAGCTGTAGAAGAGGGCTGGTTTTGAAGTGATGTTGTGCAGTCGTAATTTTGTTTCAGTTGTCATTTGTTTTCCGAAGTGGCGTTTAATCGTTCCATTCATTTTATTATATTTTTGTAGTTTCATGTGGATGTCTTTTCCCTTCATTTGATATTAAATTTCCGAAATAGGTGAAGTCAGATATTTGTTCTATTATTTTATCATCAATAACAATTTTGACTCTTTGTATGTTTTTTCCACATAATCCCATTGATTTTGTTTTTGAGGTAGAGATTTTCATCTCGTACTTTTTATCTATTTTATTAAGTTCATTTGCTGCTGTCTGTAGTTCATCTTTGGATTTTGCCATTATAACTTGATCATCAGCATATAATATATTTTGGATTTTATTCCTGTTGTTCAACTGTATTCCGTTGTTATTTGTTTGTTTCCATTCTTCAAGAATTTTATTGATGTAGATATTAAATAAATTTGGTGATAGTCCACATCCTTGTTTCACTCCTTTATTGGTGTTAATTGGGTCTGATAGTTGGCCATTAGAATATTTTATACAGACTTTTGAGTTTTTATATAGGCTTTGGATCGCTTTCCGGAGTTGGGTTGGAATATTTTCTTCACGTAGAATCTGCCAAAATTTTTCCTGGTTTACATTGTCATATGCTTTTTCATAATCAATAAAGAGCAGAAATGTTGGTAGATTGAATTCTTTTCTTTTCTCCAAAATTTGCTGTAGTGAGAAAATGGCATCTATTGTGCTTCTCCCTTTCTGAACCCCACATTGTTCTTCTTCTAAGAATTGTTCACTGTATTTATTAAGTTTATTCTTTAGTATATTAGAGTATAGCTTTGCAGCAGTTGACATCAGTGTTATCCCTCTGTAGTTGTTAGGTTTATTTCTGGAGCCTTTTTTTTGTAAATTGATTACTATTCCTGTTTCCCAATCTCTGGATGTCTGTTGCTTATGCCATATGATGTTAAATAATTTTAGTAGTGCGTTTTTAGTAAGGGCCCCCATATTTAAATAGTTCTACATCCAGATGATCTATGCCTGGGCTTTTTCGGTTTTTTGATTTTTGTAATATTAACTCTGGTTCTTCCATTGTTATATTTTCGTCATCTTTGGTTATCACAGATTCATCTTCCAATTCCCTAGTGCCTGGGTTATACCATAGATTGGAATAGTGTTGCTTCCATTCTGCTTGGGAGATGGGGTTGATTTTTATTTGATCATTTGTGTCTAGTTGTAATTTCTTAAAAAAAATTAAAACCTCTTCTCTGTGGGCACGTGATATCACGTTCTAAAGATTTAACAAATTTATCCCAGTCATCTCGTCGGATTCTTCTGGTTAGTTTTCTGACTTCTGCTCGAAGCTTTTTATATTTTATGTGTAGATGTAGGTCTTTAGTTTGTAGGAACAGTTTATAGGTTTTTTTTTTTTCTCATTGATTGTTTGTTTCAATTCTTCATTCCAAGTTCTTAGCCAGTTTTTATTTTTTATAGGTTTATATCCAAGACTTTCTTCAGCAGCTCCCAGAATTGATTTTTTTTCATGTTTGACCAGATTTCCTCAACATTATCACTTTCATCTGATTTGAGTTTATCTTTCAATCGACTTTCATACAGGAATTTAGTGCTTTCGTCTTCCAAAAAATGTATTTTTAATTTCTTAGTAGTTTTTGTTGGTATTTTCTTCTTTTTTATTAAGATAATTTCTTTTTATTTTGAAAGTGCTTTCTACTAGGTAGTGATCACTGTCAATTTCACTGCCTCTAGTGTCTCTAATTTTGTCATTTAAATTTTCATTAATGATAATATAATCTATTATAGACCTTGTGTTTCTTGCTTCCCATGTGAATTTATGGATATTCTTGTGTCTGAAAAAAGTATTTGTAATTTTAAGTTTATTAAAATGCAGAAGTCTATCAGGCATCTTCCATTATTGTTGACCACGGGTTCGCCTTCTGATCCTATACATTTGTCTACTGATTGAGCACCAACCATTGCATTAAAATCTCCTGATAGTATGAGATACTCGTTTTTGTTAGTTTGGTCTATGATCTGTTGTAATTCGTCATACAGTTCTGTGGTTTCATCAATGTTGCCTTCTACTGGTGCGTAGATGCCAATGATTGTTATTGTATAAGATAGAATTTTTAGTCTTAATTTCAATATTCTGGGTGATAACCAAGAGTAGTCTAGTATAGACTGTTGCTTTTATTGTACTTATTATTTATCCCTTATTTGAATTAAATAACTCCGAAGTTTGGATTCTTTTTTAAACTTTATTTCATGTTAATCTCATATTGGAACTGTTCTATAAACTCCTGGCTTTGTAGCCGTTATGGTAAATTGCTCTATACAAGAATTTACTTCTTTGCTAACGAAACCAGTACAGCAATGATCACTTAACTTTTTTTTTTTTAGGCGGCAATTTGTGCCTGTAGCTACGTACGTCAGGGTCGCAGCTAATCCATTCTCCAGCAGTCTGTATCGCAAAAATTATTTTAACTATTCACATTTTTCTTATTTCAGCTTATCATTTTTTTCTTTTTTCTTTTTTCCTACGACGGGGGTTGCGAGTTTCCCTTTCAAATTGAAAGACATTTTGTCGTAACAACACTTGAACCTTATCTCCATACATTACAATTCAATGTGAACGAATGAGAATCACCATTAGTAGAAATGGTTAAGTGGGAAACACCGATTTGAACCACTCCCCATATCAAGTTATAAAATTTATGCTATTTAAAAATTATTTTCATAGCAACACCCTTGCATATACGTGAATTTTTGTTTATGATTTTTCAGTTTAGATTACTGAAATTACTGTCACTCTATCATATAATTATTCTAGTTCTTGTTATTGTTATTTTGTCTCTAGATATTGCACTAAAGATGTGCATTGTGAACTTTTGTAGGGGTCAAGGCAGTTCCTCCCCCTCTTTTTTCCATATAATAAGAGTCTATAGAAGACTATGCTTTTTGGATGTGTCGAGAGTACCGAAAAAGAAATATGGAGGCAGTATTAATTATTTAAAAAAAGTATTTTTTATCAATTCGTTTCAACAAACAGTTATCTTATTAAACACCAGATGGAGCCACATGTACTTTTTGATAAGAGAAAAAAAAAAGGTGTACTGTATTTCAAACTCATGAGTCATGAACAACAACTCATAAACAAATATTGATAATATAATGAGTTAATTCAAAAGAATATCTTAATTATAATTTGTGTATGCAGGATCATCATCATGGTGGAGAAACAATACACCGAGTGGGCAACACGAAGGTATAGAAGTACGTACTTAATAGTAAAATTTCACACTTGCAAAAAAGTTGTACTTTCCAATTTTTATTATTTTTTCTTTCTTTTTATTATTATTCTTTTTTAACAGTGAACACGGGTATCAATAAAAATATATGTTTATATGATAAAATATTTTATGTGAAATTCTTTATATTACTGCACCTCCCATATGTATGTGATACATCGTAATAGTTTATCAGCCCCTTCGTGTGATGTAATTTTTGGTATAATTCTACGCATTGGTAAAAGTGTTTCGTGGGTGGTACGCAAAAATTCAACCATAGGGGCTCACATCTGATAAATATGGTCTTTGCACACCCAGGGTCCGCGGGTTATCATCGTTTTTCTCTTTCTTGGCGATTCCCTTCTACTTCCGACTCTCTCTCTCTCTCTCTCTCCTCATTAAATATTTTAAAATGACCTAACAGTTACAGAAGCTATGCAGTTACATGTAATATCAACAAAATGTTTCTGTTCACTGCTGTATAGCTAGGCTTTCAACATTTTTCTGATTTTAGGGAGGTATACACAGTGGTTGAGAGTTTGAGGCGCATATTTTAGTGCTCTAAACATTTATAATGACTGTTATCCTTTTATCTGTTTTTGAGGCAGATTTAAACTACATGAATAATGCAATGATCTGAATTCTTACAACAGAACAAATTTGCGTTTGTAACGAGCTGCACTGCATTCAACAGGTAGCTTTAGCTATATTACAACCTTGAAAACTGATTTCGTATATCGCATGGCAGCTCCCGTTGAGCACATCTGTTTTTTTTTACAAATTGTTTTGTCTGCGTGTTATCACTAGAGGTTACTTGCTGTGTGATGTGGGACCGATTAGTCCTGAAAGGCAGGCTGTCGTAGCATCTCATCATTGAAACAAATAACCATGCAAATTTGGACAGACCATTTGTTTGAAAGTAATGCAATATCAGGACAAATTATTGCAAAGGAAAATTGTAATTACAGTGTAACCTCGATATAACAACCTCGATGTTACTGGTACATGTACTAGTAACAATAATTCTCATCATAGCGAGATGGCCAGGAGTTTTACATTATACTGTGTATGTGATTAAATAAGAAAAAATTACAGTTACATGGGACATTATGAGTTACACAAAATTGAACATGTAAAAATGAAATTATAATAATAGGAAAATATAAAGAGGAGCTGAACGTCGTAACCCAGTTTGGAGGAATTTAACCCAGTTCCACAGATGTAATCCACTCGAGGAGCATGTGACGGTATTTGTAGTCGGTAGCCATTTTCTGTAGGTTGACTCCAAGATGTGCCTTAATTTTGGGGAGTGCCTGGGCAGGTAGGAACCGACTACACAGTTTAAACCGGTTGTATTTGAGGATTAGTGTGGGGTCTGACCTCAAGGATGGCAGAGGATTGTGCCACTGACAGAAATTCCAGATGTTTGTGGCGTTTATCACTCCTGTGTACATTTTTACTGTAGTCATTAAACGCCTGGTGTCAATTAACCTCGGGAGCCTGGGTACATTTAGCTGCTCAGCCATGTCAGTGGTTCTCAATTGAGGGGATCGGCGATGCTTATTTGTGGCCCATTTCAGGGTTCAGTATTCACACGAGAACACCGATTTTTGAAGTGAGGGCAACGCAGATGCCCAAATTTCAGCAGCATATAATATAACCGGATAAACAGAGGCTTGAAGATACCTGGTAGTGGTTGCGGCATCGTTGGAATGAAGTAAGTGTTGCTTCGCTCTCCAGCGTAGGGTGTTAAATCGCTTCCGGAGGTATTCTGTGTGAACATTAAATTTCAGCTTCGGATCAAAATAGACACCGAGATCCTTATGGCAGGTAACCACTGGGATGAGAGTACCCAAAATTGATGGTTGAATTACTGTTGGTTGCTGTTTCAATGAATAAATCATTATTGCAGATTTTGAAGGGTTAAGGTTTAATCCAAACATCTTCAAGTAAGTTGAAAGAGCGATCAAGTTCTCTGTGATTGAACACATAATTGCCATTGGGTTTGCATACGGTGGGATTAAGGTAAGAAACTTTATATCTTCGGCATATATTAGAGCATCATCACGGGGACTCATGAAAGGAATTAGAATGGCTGAGAAAAGAAGGCCAGACAGGGCGCCACCTTGTGGGACTCCTGCATTGATTTTTCTTGTAAAGTGGGTCTTCTTCATTGTGAGGTGGACACTTCTATTCTTTAATAAGGCGGTGAAGAAAGCTAGTAGGTCTCCATTAATCCTGAAGAAGAATTGCAGAAGACTGAGAAGGGCTCTGACGTCTAGGCTGTCAAAAGTAACTTCAATATCGGCGTACACAATAGCTAATTCGGATTTAGTTTCGAAGGCTTGAAGAATTGATGTCTGTGCGGCCATGAGGTTTGTTATGGTGGATCTATTTGCGACTGCCAAATGGAACTGTTTCAGCTTCTGTGGCATCAGCCGTTTAATGCTGGAAGGAGTACCTTTTCAAGAAGTTTGAGGAGGGTGGAAGAAGTTGAGATCGGTCTGAAATCTTTTAGGCTTATTGGTGCTTTAACCTTAGGCAGTGGACTCACAGAGTATTCATTCCATTGAGCAGGGAAAACTCGTGTGGAAAGAACAGAGTTGTAGATTGAAAGCAATGCATCTAGGACGTAGGGGCTAAACACTTAATTATGAAATGAGGTATCTTATCTCGGCCTGCGGTATTAGATGGACGCAGGGATTTAATAACATATATCAGTTGCTGTCTTGTGATGGAAATTATGGAAAGGTCATCAGTAGGAGCAAGTTGAGAGTTTTGGAGAGGAATTTCAGCAGAGGCGGAATTGGCTTTGAATCTTGAAATATAGTCCATCCAGTTATCTAGATCAAGATTTGAATTAATGAGACTGTGTCTGGATGAGTATGGCGCTTTTCCTTTAGACAAGGTAGCAACGGTGTATCTCTTTATTGCTGATGCCTTGAGTCTGTTGAAAATAGCTCTTGCTCTGGAGTATAGGATTCGATCTTGGGTTGTGCCAGAGCTTTTCCACTGCCTGTGAAGGTACTTCTTGTTGCGGAAACTGCGCGCTAGATCTTTGGTCCACCAAGCTCTAGTCCTTGGAGAAATGTGTACGGTTTTGGCTGACGCATAGAGGGTGACTGTATTTATCCATCTTGTGATTAGATCAACTGCGAGGATTGGGTGACATCCATCAAGCACATGCCATGGAATAGACTGCGCTGCCTCGAAGCACTTTTTGGGATCCAGAAAAGTCGGAGAAAATATGATTTTCTTTTCTACAGTATTATTGCAATTGAAGCTGGGCATAGGCAGAACAAGAAGTAATGCAATTGGGTCGTGATCTGATTTGAAGGACTTTTCTGGTGGAATGTCGACTCTGCAAATTCCAGAACATAGAATCAAGTCGAGACGATTGGTGCCCCTCGTTGGCTCCTCATTGATAATCTTAAACTTTAATGGACAGAAATTGTTCATTAGTCGCTGAAGGAGAGGGCTGAGATGGGGTGGAAGATTAAAATCGCCGCAGAAAATGTTAGTAGCAGAAGGGTGTAACTTACTCATTATCCAGCCGGTAGCATCGTCAATTGTTGCAATATCTGGAGCTGGGGGTATGTAGATTGCCGCTAAATCGATTAAACAGGCATTAAACGTCACAGTCACGAGTATTTCTTCATAAGATAAGGAGTTGCTAGATGTGACGTGCACAAATTTCAGGTTGGAATGCTTCACAATGGCAACACCGCCGCCTCTAGATTGAGATCTTGATGTGAAGAACGATGAAAATCCAGCGGCCGGAGCACAGGCTATTGACTCCTGGTCAGGTTCAAGCCATGTTTCAGATAGACAAATTATATCCATGCTGTTGGACAACAAGAGTTGTTCTAGAGTTTCAAGCTTATTTCGGAGGCTCCGGACATTTTGATAGAAAACTCTAAGGGTGAGTTGAAAGGGAATTTTTATAAGTGCTGATCTATTTGTTGATGCTTTTGAACACCTCAGCAGATTAGGCCTAGTGGAAATTATACTGTTAATTGAAAGTGATTGAAGAGCAGGGTTATGTGGTGTCACATCAGTATGTTTATAAGCAGTAGCTGGGGCAAGAAAGTGCTTGGAGCTGGACATGTGGTGCAGTGGTTTTCGACAGCCGAGAGACACTAGTGCAGTTTCGCAATTAGTTAGTCATGCAGGGGGGGAAGCCTTGTCATCCTTCTGTCTTGCTTACAAGATGAAGGTGAAGTGGATGGTTTTGGGTCTTTCGATTCATAAAAAGGCCTGATTAGAGTGCCAACTGGCCACACAGATGTGGATGCAACAGATCTGAATGCCCGATCTTCGCAAACTACTCTAAAGGACGAGTAATTTGGCGATTTCTTGAGTAATTTTGCGGATACCTTGATATTCAGTTCATTCATTGCCGCCTCAATATCCTCAGCAGTTGTCAGTGGCCCCAGTCGGGAAATAAAAAGGCTTCTGTGCTGGTAGGTGGGAGGCCTGCTCATTGATCTCAGAATAGAGGACGTGGAGGTACCAATCCTAATCTGACACTTTTCCTTGATATTGGCAGGGTGACTCTTAATTTGAAAGGGTGACCTGGAGAAATGAGGGTTCTGATTAGCTGTCAATCGAGGAGATGAAACAGAACGAGTAGCAGCGATTTTAGTCCAAGATTGTTTGCTCATGACAGGTGAGCAATGGCTGCTTGGATTTTTGTCCGTGAAGGTAGAGGTGTTGCTGCTTTCAGCCAGCAGCACAGATGGTAAAACTGAGGTCAATTTTGGAGGTGGGATGCTAATTTGGTGGGCCATCACTTGTGGATCGCACCTCTGTTCAGCTGCATGACATGAACTCATGACCGGGACTTCGCTGCTTGCTACGTTAGGGAATTGAGGTTCATCTGAAAGGTGATTGGCTCCCTTAGTATTTGAGCAATATTCAAATTCAGCGGGACTGTGTGTGGTTAAAATATCTAACTCTGCTGATTGGGCGGTGAATTGAATATTGATTCTGTTAACTGATTCATTTTGTTTGGAAAACTTATGAGTTTTGAAGCATCCGGTTTTGATTTGCATATTAGTATATAGATCATTAAGAGCAGACATCAGTTTATCTATTAACACAGGTAAGAGTGTTAATAGATAACACTCTTCAAAGACCCAACACTTTCATATTGGATGCTGAAAAAGTGAATACGTACTGTATACAGTATATTCATATCTACTGTACATTGTACTACCGTTTTTCAAAGAGTGAAATACGGTAGTACAATGGGAAATTGCTAAAATTTCTAAAAACTGGTTGTATATTCGCGTTGATATATTCAACTGGAGAGTAATTTTTGTAAAAAACAGGACTCGTCAGAGACTAATTACTGTAGACGCCCAGTTTCTCCCCTCAGCTAGATATGCAGTAAGAGTATATCAGTGGAATTATAATTACAAACAGCTACCTCTCGAGAGGAATCGGCTACCATTCTTCAAGTGCCTTTCATCAGTTAACAAAGCAAATTTTTGTGAATACTACATGACATCCTTTCTTCGACTAGAAGTTACACTTAAGATAGCAAATCAAGCAATAGCAAAGCAAATTAAGTGACACTTAAGATAGAGGTATATTAGAACTTGCTAAGGGTAAACTAGACAATAATATACATGAACTGACAAGTGATTTATGGAGAAATCACTTGGCTTCACTTCAGCACTATTATAGGCTGAACAGTTTCGTTTTCATTTAGTTTTCTCAAAACATGGTAAATTCAGGGCATCAGAAATAAATACACGACAAAATTAGTAAACCAGTAGGAGTGAAGTAATGGCCACCAAAATAAAAAACATATACAGTTGAAGAAAAGTTAAAAATCATGGGGAGTTAAGAGTGGCCAATGAAAATGCAGTATATTTGGCGAGTGTTGAGTTCCAGAAGGAACGATCATCGGTCGGATTAAAGAGGAAGAAAAATTGCCTTCATTCGTAGACTCCGTAGAAGATGAAGTTGGAATGTTGGAGTGACTTCAATATCTACCTCGAGGGTGGAGAGGTGGTTATTGAGGTTTATTAGAATAGCAGAATACTAGATTAATAAGAAATGTGAAATCTCGACTTCATTTCTTTCTTTCAATGCACAGATATGATTTTGGGTACTCTGGCTGTCAACGTATGTCGTGAGCGGTTTCAACCTGTAGTAGTAGTTTCACGTGAACTCTTCGGCTGGTTGATTTATACTGTATCACGAACAATCCTTTTTTTTGGTTAGGAAACTCGTTACCAATTTTCCGGTCTTTGTAATAGTCTTTATTTTTCTTGTACACTTCGTTTTATTGATGTTGACTGCATCTTAATTCCTTAATCGTGTGCCTACTGTTTTCAGAACGAATCGTAACACAGTTATAACTTTGCCAGATGATTAATATTCAAACCGTATCATATTCCTTGATAATTCATATTAAGTATACCGCATATTAAATTCTTCTTATCTTAAACTAATTATTTATAACTTACCTGAAACTAATTATTTGTGACTTTTGCTACAACAAAACTACACTGAGTGGACAGAAATCATGGGATACCTACCTAGTAACAGGTAGGCACACCTTTCGCCCCGAAAGGGCAGTCACACTGCGAGTCATTGAATCCACTAGTTCACGAAAGCGTTCCACAGATATTTCCATCCATGCTTGCTGCACCGCTGTCCATAATTTCGTTGCATTCCTGGTTGGAGGATCCAACCAGGAATGCAACGAAACTTTCCACAGCATCCCAAAGATGCTCCACAGGGTTCATGTTCTGTGAACGGGGAGGCCATGCCAGGGTGGTAAAATCTGCGGAATGCTCTTCGAGCCATATTCTAGTCACCACGGCTCTGTGGGGAGGCGCATTCTCCTGCTGGAAGAGTCTATTTTCCTGAGGGCACCCACAGGGAAATCTCTGGTGCGTCTAGACGTACCAGACGTTCCAACGGGTGCCAGTTGAACACGCCCCAGGCCATTACCGGCCGTCCACTGCCTGAACAGTTCCTTGTTGACATGACAGGTGCATAGCTTCGTGCGGTTTCTGCCAGATACGCACCCTCCCGTCCGCTCTAAATAACTGGAAACTGGACTCATCGGACCAGGAGACCCGTCTCCAATCATCCAAGGTCCAGTGCTGATGTTCTTTCGCCCAGTTCAGGTGTAGAGTCCTGGGTCGTGGTGTTAGCAATGGGTCTTTGGTGGATCGGCAGCTGCCATAACCGATTGCGGCTAATGATCGCCTTATGGTCTTGGTGGAGCCTTTTTTGGAATCACCGCCGACTTCAACGAGGGTGGTACCAGAAACGGTGGTGGATGAACACGGCGGCCGACGTCTGTCTCGCACTGTCGCTCTCAGGTTGGCTGAAACAATGCGAGACAGACGTCGGCGGCCGTGTTCATGTAACACCTTTCTCCGCCCACAGCGCTGTTCACGATGAGATGTAAGAAATGACGTGTTCCCGATACATTCTTGTACTGTGAACGGGGATGGTGCAATTTCTGTACCACCTCTGCGGGGAATGACCACCGCATATCCCCGGAGCAATATGGCCTTAGTTGCTAATGCTCCTGAAAACCAAATAACAAACAAATAACCACCTCTGCGACAGAATGCTCATGCGTCGGGCACCCAGTATCATCCCTCTTTCAAAGTCGGTTAACTCAATGTTTTTCCATACTGACATCGAATTACCATCTACATGAGGAAGTGATGCAGTGTACCTATATACCTACCAAGCGGTGGGTTCGTCCACTAACGACAGGGATGACAGCGTCGTGTTGCCCAGGAACCAGTATCCCATGAATTCTGTCCTTTCAGTGTATATTACTAGACGATTAAGTGACGATAACCACCTTCGACTATTTTTAACTGACAATTTTTTTACCAGCTTTTAATATATTTATAAATTTCACTACTTAAAAACTGACATTGAGATCCTTCCCCCCTCTCTCCATTGCTAATTTATTTTCACTTGCTTGTTGCTCGCCTGCACCCTGTAACTAGGAGAAACTTCAAATTTCCCAGTTCGAGAGTTTACACTATGAAGTGCCTATGGTAATGATTAAACCTGTGTGAAACAAGATTTTTTTTTTTTTTTTTTTTACTCTTTTAAGTTTATGCTTCAAATTGTGGATTATTCAATCTAAAGTATTCTTTTTTTTTTTTTTTTTTTCACAGTAGCAATTAAAAAAAGTATTGGTTAAACTCAGAATGAGACTCTTACCAATGGATCTTTGCGGTACGGAGCTTAGTGGTGAAAGGGGAAAAATCGTTTCCTGCTTTTAAATCAGCACTAAATGGGAGGCACTCCTTTCCCAATAAACGGTTTAGGTGTTCCCCTTTACCACTGGTTTTAAATCGGGGAAAAAATTACGCAAATTAATAATACAGTAAACCCCCGCTATTCGCGGGGGTTACGTTCCTGAGAAATGCCGCGAATACCGAAAACGCGAATACTGAGTTATTGCTCCCATAGTAATAAACGGGTTCCGTTCCAAAGTATGAAATATATAAGAAAAACTAGTCTAAAATTTTGTCTATGTATGTATTATATGTACCTTCATAATATGACTATGTACATAGTGAATTGCAAGCATATGGCATCCAAATGAAAATAAGAAACAATTTAATATTAAATGTAATATTTATTAGAAATTTCAAACAAATCTTTCAAACCAGCGCCTTTGCTAGCAAAAAAAACTTATCCCGCCAGTGCTATCACCAGTTTCGCTAAAGTGTTGATAGAGGAGTTTTGCCTTTTCACCAATGATGAGCGAACTTAACGGAATTTTATTTTGAGTTCGGTCTTCTATCCACAGATTTAAAGCCTTTTCCGTTTTTTTTTAAATTTAACATCACGAGTTACAGAGCAAATTTTTGAAGCAATTATCGCGTTTTCACAGACATTACGGCCGATTTTTTCTTCCGATTTTTTGATTGATCGTACCGTTGACTCATTGATTTTATAATGTTTTGCCACTTAGGAGACACTTTCATCATTAGAAATTTTATCTAATAACTCAATTTTATTCGCTAATGTCATCACCTTCTTTGATATTTTCACATTTCCCTTGTTATTCTAGCCATATTTTTGTACGAGTTACAAAGAACTTGTCCACAATAAAGTCACTTTCTTCCGTTAACACACTCGAAAAAGTCTGTTTTACACTGCAAAACGGTACTTTTGTATGCATATAAATTTATAAATTGATAAATTTTTATTCAATTTATAAGCATATAAATTAAAAGCAAACGACGAAACCTTCCATGAAAAGCGCATAACACATACTGAACAAGGATTAGCGAGAAACATCCACGCTCGCGATTTTGTCACCCCTCTCCCCCCACCCACTGAGCGCTGTTTTGACCGGGAAAGATAATTTTAGCCACGCCCATGTTTTTTTATGGCGAAAAATTTCATGGCGCTTTAAAATTCACATTTTTTTAGATTTCATTTTATATTAAATCGGCGACCGCGAATACAGATACCGCGAATAGCGGGGGTTTACTGTACAATCACTGCCAAGCAGTAGGAAGTGCTAAGCTTATCCATTGTTCCGTGTCGCAAAGATCTATGGGTACGAGTCTTATTCCGAAGATTTACCAAAGTTTTAATACCAACTTTTTACATATAAATATAGCGTCTAAGTCTACTTTAAAGATTGTTTTAAAATAGAACAAATACTGAACCAGGTATTTTCTGATGGAGGTCATTATAAAGTTTGAATTAGGAGGTAGGGCAATTCTTTATTCACTTCTACGTGCGTTCGTTAGTCAAGAGATTGGGCAATTTCCAAACTTCTGTAGAAACATTTTTAAACTTTCCTAAAGTTTCCAACCTGACTAATCTGCCCGTTGTTTTCTAAAGCAACTAAAATGGAAATAACGTTAATAGACTCTCGTGAAGAGTTTTCCAATTTAAAAGAATTAAAAAAAAAAAACAATTTAAAAGATTTTTATTTTAAATTGGTTTCAAACTATTTTCGGTTTGCGTTACGAATTTTCCTTTTGGTCAAAAGATAAATGTCAATATTGTACTATGATTGGTTTAGCTATAGAAAAATTATTTTTTTGAAGTTGGTTACCGACTTAGAGTTCATTAGGCCAGGTAATAGTATTGTAAAAAATGGAAAGTAAATTAAACGTATACTCATTGAATATTGCACTCTGTAAAAGTTAATTCCATGTTTTCCCCAGATATATTCTGTTCTGGTTATTTTATTTATAAATGTCTTTACTTTTTATTTATTTATTTATTATTATTATTTTTAATTTTTTAGAGTATACAGAGGATTTTGTTAGAAAAGTTTCAAAATTTGCGTTGTTTCAGAACCCTTTTTCGGCAGATTATAAGAAAGTTTCGGTTGTTTACGACAAAAAAGAAATTTTACGTAGAAAAATTTCTACGTAAAATTTCTTTCCTTTCCAAATTTTATTGATTTAAATTTAGAATTGTGGCGCAGCTGGTTGCATTGACTGTTCGTATGCAGGCACATTGTGATTATTTTCATAATTACCTAATACTGATTACAAGACAAGAAAAACAAGACTGTTCGTATGCAGGCACATTGTGATTATTTTCATAATTACCTAATACTGATTATTTTTAGGTGCGTTAGCATACGTGCTTAATAGGTCTATCATCTTAACCATGTCCACTCGCCTGCATATAATACCTCGCCTCTTAGAGGATGCATTTCTGTGAAATTTTATATTTGGAATTTTTTAGAAAAAAAAATTCAGCTTTATTAAAACGATTTGTCGACCTAACCCAAATTTCATTAAAAACGGACTTATAGAAATGCGACATTTCTTTGTACGTCTGTCATCATGTAATAAGTCGACTACCAGTGGATGGGCTTTCATGAAATTTTCTATTTTACGTGTTAGGAATGTTTTATTCTAGTTTGTCTAGGTTTGCAACTACATATTATTTTTATTATGTTATAGTTATCACATGCTGCCCTTGTTCAACCCTTGCTGCTTGTTTTTCAGCTTCTTGGAAACTAAATACTGATCCTGATATTGGTAGTGATTTTACGAAATTTATATTGCGGTCTTGGAATCAAATTATTACTAAAACTTTTTTTTTTTCTTGTAAGATTTGAGAAAAGGCAGATTTCACTTTTTTTTTTATGAATGCTATGCTATTATTTTTGCTAATAAAATCAACTTCATTATGCAATGAAAAACAAAATTTAATTGAATAAATGGTCAATTTAGAGAAGTATATTTTTTGCACATAACTAGTAAATACCAACATATTGTCATTAATAAGTCTGAGAGTGTTCTCCTCAAATTATAGAACTCTGCAGGGTTCGATCATTTCAAGACATTTATAGAAGTCGCTATTAAACTGAGTTCGATTAGTCTTCTCATTCTTCTGGTGGTGGTGTGGTTTTTGGTCCATGTTCTTGTCCTTCGCCTTCACAATCATTATGATTAATAAAGAGTATATCATCGTTGGTAACGTTCAGAGTTCCTATCACTTCCTCTTGACTTTTCTCATCCAGGCTAGGTTCATGCGATATTATTATGGCTTGATCTGGAAAGGATCAAGTTGGCATTAATGACATGATGAATTCCCCAACTCCCCAAATAACAATCAATAATGCTAAAATCCCCTTAGAATATTAAATAATAATTAACGAGTTAGTTAATATACGCCGTTACATTTCAACCGCATTGGAATCGTTTAATTCAATGAGTTATTTCCCCCGCCCCCATTTACTGTGATTAATAGAAGTGAAAAGTTAATATAGTTATCTCTATATAAAATAATTACTAAGATTATAACTTTACAGAACACTTAGAAAAAGTCTATAGCTTTGCATTCTCTAAGCTTAGCAGCTCAGTTTCATTACAACTGTATACTGTTTATTATTCCTCCCTTTTTTTTTTTTTTTTTTTTTAGAGTCATGTATTATTTCATAAGCGACACCATGTTCATGAGACTTATATAATTATACACGAGAAGCGTGCACGGACTCTTTAAACCTAAAAAACTGCAAACGACATTTAATCTTTAAATTTCTTTTTACCATACAAATTGTATGGAAAAAAAAGAATTAATTGCTGGATTTCTGTTGACCTAATTTTAAGGAAATTTGGAATGGATTGACAAATATTTTTAAAAGACGGAAATATAAAATTCCATGAAAATCTGTTTACTGGGAGGTGAGTTGTTACACGCGGACGGACGGTTATGGTGAAGACAATAGGCTCATATGTACATACTTCTGTGTGTGTGAATGCGCCTAAAAATCAACCTGGGCAACAAGCAAGTTACCCAGTGGGCCACTTTGAAAAACAAAATTTTTGAGACTTTTATGACAATATGGAAAAAAATCTTTAATTTAACGATAAATTGTTGTCTTTGTGTCGATTCAAAATTATAATATATTCATCTGTAAAAGTCGTTTAAATTATTTCCAATGTTTCAAGTTTTATGGCAAAAGAATCAGAAATACAATATAGCAAAAGCTGTATGGCCAATTTTGTATTCGGTATGTAAAAGCTGCTCGACCATTCTGTACAGTGTGTGAAAAAAGCCAATAGATTTTAAATTGAGTGAATATTGCAATGATCCTAGTACTCACAATAGAGCAAGCTTTTACATCACGAAAATCAGTCAATGCCTTATAAAATAGTGCCGGAAGCGATTTATAGTTGGAAGAGAGTTTGAAATAAAGGATAAAAATGAATTTCAATCAAAAGATGGCGCCTGTGTAATTGTATCTGTAAAGTGCATATGTTCTAAAGTTGGTTTGTCTCTCTGTAGCGGCGCCTCCGTAGTCAGGTGGGCAGGAGCAGCAGTGCATAGCGCACGCTTCTTGATTAGACCGCGGTTCGAGCCCGTCACCACCAAATACGGAAGGGGCGGAAAGGTCAGGGAATGACCACCGCATATCCTTGGAGCAATATGGCCTTAGTTGCTAATGCTCCTAAAAACCAAATAACAACAAACAGTCTCTCTGTGGAATGTAGAACCTTGTTTTGCGAGAACGTAAGCGATGGATGGAAATGTATTATTTTAATTATATACTGAAAAGAATTTTATTTGTCATAAAATGTCTCTCACATTTTCCAATTATTTTTAAAATAAAAACATTTCCAGTATCAATGCAAAGGAACAGTGGGGGGGGGGTGATCCTTCCTTAGTATGCCACTTGTAGGGATTCGGGGGAATATAAAAAAAATAAAAAACTGTTGTTTTGTGTTGGCACCTGGCCTAATTTAATGATATAGGTTAGCATATCCTTACAGTACTACCCCTATAAATATAATTTCTTTACTGATTCCTTTATACTATTACTTTCTTTTTATTACCCCTGTACCACCCTTACATTATTTCGTAATCATTAACATTCATAACAAATTATCTCAACCTTAGTAACTAACTTGCCTATTCCAAATTTAATTTTCTTTAAAAAGAACTATCAATCAATTTCTTACAGAGGCCAGATTATGAGTCCATGAGTTCTGGTTCAATGAAAAACAGGAACAGACTTACGTTCCGAAATAGCCATTACTTCCAATTCCCTTGCTCTCAGGCTTTCTTCCATTTCTTGGACACTCTGCTTTCCTTAGTGGCAGACAGAATTTCTTCCATTTCTTGGGCACACTGCCTTCCGACGCCGGACCAGGCTTTCTTTCTCTCACGTTTTTTCTTCTTCATCTTGCTACCACGAGATGTGAACTCCGACCACCAAAAAATCTACTCCCACTTCAACCCTCAAACTCACGACTTTCTCCCTTACACCACACAGAAGTCAGATACAGAGTGGACACGTTCAATTACTCCCCCGAACTTTTCCTTTTCCCCAAGTTTGGTACGCCTCCCCCAAGGACTCGTACCGTTTAATTTTTTCATTCCTTCCTATTTGCTAAAACAACTCACCCCAGCTGTCTCCCTAGCACACAAACCAACCCTTCTCTAGAATTATTATTTTTTTTTTTTTTTTCACACGGCAGTATGACCTTTTCATGTTTGCGGGTCACCTCCAAAACACTCATTTTCGTGCTCACACTTTCTCCGCTAAATATGGGCAACTTGCCAAAATATCAGCCACCCTGACGCCGTTTTATTTTGATGCAAACACTGGACGTCCACTAATTTCCTGTTTACTTCCTAACGGTGGCTTAGATCAAAAGAGACACTTCGTAATCCCATTTCACGGTCCTATTGTTCTTGCCCTCAGCAACCCTTTCACGCCTGTTTGCAAAATGGCAACCCTTCTCTAGTCATTGCACTGTCCCTGTTAGCTCTCTTATATTATTCGAAATTACTTGTTTCCATTTAGCTGCTATTTAAACACATATGTCTATAACTTTCCCATCCCCAAATCCAGTGTTTCTTCAAACTTTAACCTTATTTACATTAAAAGTAAATATCCAATCGTAGTACTTACTATCTTTAACTTAATACACTGACATTAATGCAAATTCTCACTTTCCATTGCCCTTTCTGGATTTATTTTAGCAAAACAAGTATTTCTGTTTTATTTGTAAGATCTATTTCTTACACACTGATTAGATTTGAAAGTAATCTCTATTAAGTGAGTTAAGATTTGGTTAAACTGTGTAAAATTATTTTAATTAATACAAAGTTCAGAAGAAAAATTTTAAATAAACTCAAACCGATCCTAACCTACTACGTTTGTATAAAATTTATTCAATACTAATTTTCCATTGCTTCAGTTTGAATGTAAAACCCTAGTGTGTGCCATGAAGAGGATTTTGTGCAGATTTAAGTAAAGAAAAAAAATAATAAAATAAAAATTATTTATTATTTTACCCGAGATGGCGTCACGCTGAAGCAAGAATTTAACTTGTAAGTAGTTACTCGCCTTGTCGTTCGATATGGTCACCCAACTTCCGTTTATAAACGGAAGTTGGATGGCCACAAATCCAAAATCTCACTGAGCTTTAAAACTTTGTTAAGTATTTGATATTGATGAGGTAAAGAAATATTATTTCATCAGTGACAAATACTTTAAGAAAATTTAGAGGATTTTAAATAAAGGCTTATAATATACAATTATAATACAGACAAACTGAAAGCACCACAAATGGAGGTTAATTATTGGGCAAGGTCAATTAGTAGGTTCCCTTACGTCTGGTAGCAAGAGAAAGATCTTATAAGTTTTGTTATTCTGTTTGAGGGAAAACTAGTAAATGATCTTGAGCCACCGAGTTCCGATTACATTTTAAAAAAAATTACGTGCTTGTGTGTACATATATGGCTATATTAAAGTAGGATTATATTACACACACCCATGTTTAGTCTCTAGAGCAAAGTTTCCGGCATCCCCTCTCCCCATACTTCTCCTTCAACCCATGCATGGTACTAAGTACTATAGGTTTTGATACCTTTCGTGTTTGGGGTTCTCATAAAAAAAAAAAAAAAAAAACACATAGGGTAATTTTTTATTGCCATATCCCGCAATAATAATTACCACATACCTTAATTTTTATTGCAGACATACCAATTTCACGCAAACCATAGCTCGTTCATGTGAACTAGCCAAAATGTTTCCTTTATTCTTGATATGGCTGAGGCCAGAAGAGTAAAGTCAGATATTTACTGTGACTTGAAATACAAGGGCAGCCAAGTTTTCGCCGTTACAATTCACAATGGGCTGATCATTTTCCGTGGCAGCGTATGGTCTTGAACGTAGAATCTTCTTACTTGCTGTTACGCACGATAACCACTGTGCCAGTCTTAGCTATAATCACCGTTGCTCCCTACACCTGCTGGAAAAGGCCCGTGTTCTAATGCTCTCAATCACGCAAGGAACTTTTATGCGATTTTTCACTTCATGCTGAGTTAGTTGGTCTCAGGTGAAGACAGCAAGGTGTTTTCCTCCAAAAACTCCGGCCATTTAATCCAGTGGGCCTGTGCCTGTTCATGGTTAGCATTGTAGTTTTTGCCTGAGTTCCTCGTGGGTGTCGTGTGTTGTAATGATTATCCCAGTGAAGTGGAGAGCAGTAGGATTATAACCGCTGCCCAGGTGGAGCTAAATCTGAAGTCACTTAGCTTTCTTCATTATGAGAAAAGCTACTTGACTTTTTTTTCCTTCTTCCTCATGATGAAGAAAATTTTCTGTTTCTGGCAGCTATGCTGGTGGAGTTAACAGTGCTGGTTCTGCGAGAAGAAACTGTTGATTTTATTGCTCTGGTTCTGGAGAACGATGCTTCGGGTGCTGGGGGTGAGGGGTTCTCTGCCAAGATTGTTAAATCAAGTCTGTCATGTCTATCACCGAATTAACATGTTGTCATGTTAATTCGGTGCTATATAATTCATTTTACGACAACTGGGGCATGACAGTTTGGTGTACCTAACAAGTGGGTATATGACTATTTGGAGGGTATGACAATTCAGTGTATTGTATAAAGAGCAGAAATAAATGAATCAAATGAAGGAGGTTGCACATTTTTATTGTTGAAATGCTGATGAAACTGTACTAGTTTAGTGGAATGGATGGGTTGAGGGTTGGAAAGTTGTTGAAAAAAAATATAGAAGATTACTGAAATAGAGGATTTATAATAGCAAAGATTTGGCAGTTGCGAAACCAGATCAGTTTCTTTCCACAGAAATAAGAAATTAAACTAGATGAAAAATACGTTTGAGAGACCAGAAGAAATATTGGTCACATGGACAATAGAAATAGTAAGAGAACATAAGCTCGCTTTTTTTTCCTATCCGTTTATTTTTGTGTAAAACTAAAAAAAAAAACTTTCAAAATGCTTTTTAGAAAACTTTCAGAAAAATTTTAAAAACTACCGTACTATTAGCGATACAGCTTTCAATAAAAATTATAATGCAGTTTAAAAATGAATGTAAGAACATGTGCTTTAAATAGTCACCAAATCATTAATGATTTATCTCCAAGTTCACTAACCTAAAGTTTTTTTATTTCTTATTTATTCTCTCCATTTCTCGTTCTTGGAACAACTTAGCTGATACTTATTTTCTGAAAATTGCAGTCTGTAAAAGTGAAAGTAAAATGTGAAGTAGTTTCTTCTTCTTTACCAATGTTTAATCTGTCCATTGTACTTTTCATAGAATCACCATAAGAAAAGTAGAGTGTATATTAAAAATGTGTCGAAAATTGCTTAGGTAGATGCACATGATTTAAAAAAAAAATGTGTATGCGGAACAGAATCAATGTAAGCTGTTCAAATGGATTTACGAATAGAAAAATTGATGTGCGACTCGTTGAGGCTGGTCCTACAGTTCAGAGAACTCGGGAAAGAATTACCAGTAATAGTGGAGTAATGGACAGGGTGGAGCTCTCCTTGTGTGGACTGAGGGGAGGGAAGGGGAGGACTCCTTGGTAAATACATTCATGACATTTGTCCTTCATGTGTGCATTGTCCCAGACGGACACGCTTACATTACTGTGTAATTGGCCAGTAATATTAATTAATAACACGTAGTAGGATGTACCATTTTACATCTTTTAAGAGAACATTTATTTTATATAAATGTTCTCTTAAATATAAATATTTATATAAACAAATAATTAAATAAATATATATAATTATAGCCTGCCATTTATGTGCACCAATAATATCAGCAAATTTTAATAATTAAAATAACAAACATACTTACTCCATGTGCCATGTCTAGTCGCCATGCACACCGACAGAATTGCATAATTTTCTTTTAACTCCGTCACAGCAAAGAAAAGATCATCATCCGGTAGCACTGCAAGAAACAAATGTTTGCGACATTGCTAGAAATGAAAGATGAAAATACAAAGCTGATTTACAATTTTGAATACATCTGTGTTAGTATTGAAACAACAATGTTTGCAGATAACGTGAGAAATCACCGAATTAACATGAGGTAGTTATTCTGTTTTTTTTTGCCGAAGGAACTAACACGATGAGACAGACGTCAGCGTGCATCTGTAATTTGTTTGTATGTATTTTATAGTCGGTTTTCCTGGATGAAAAACAAGCCTAGTCGCAGGTGGAAAAACACGAGCAAAATAACCTTTTCGCGCTGTTCAGACTAGTGGTTAATCACAAAAGGTGTTCATTCAAAAAACTTTTGATGGTTGATAGTTCTTAGGCAGGGTGAAGAGAAACAGATGGGCGTATGCTTAATTGAGCCAACACTTCAGCATGCTACTTCATAACAAGACCCGCTTCATTTCATTTGCTCTTTATTAGGATACGAACACGTCATAAACTGGTTGACTAGAGTCAGTAGTCTGCTTCAGGAACAGGTCTACGACATGTAAACCTGTTCCATGAAAAATCGGAACTTATTACCCCAAGTTACGATTCTTCACACAAAATGGCTTTTTTTTTGCCACTTGAAACAGAACTGGTGAATAACCTATCGATTCTAATCGACAAAAATTTGTTGAATATCAACTCTTTGGTGAATTTAAAGAGACATGAAAGGCGATTTTTTTAATATATATGAAAAAGGAAACGAGAAACGTTTAACGTGGACCAACTGGCATAACATCGATATCCATATTGTTATATATACACTGCCTTAGCATTAATATCTGGACACCCCTCCGTTGATAGCTGGTCTCCTACTCAACTACCCCTTGTCAGACAACTAAAAAACTGGAGTTAATAGACTTCCATCGCAGAATAATGATAGGGTGTCACATAAACATTCGGCCTATACGTGATATTTTAATGGAACTGAAGATCCGTAGGTCGACGACTAGTGATTTGATCTGAAAATAGAAGCGGACTGGCGCTGACACCGTGACGGAACCACCCAGAAAATCATCGAAGCTGAACGGAGACAGGAGCGTGACAGGAGAGCCCTGTATGGAATCGTCCACTGGGAATGCAAGTCGACTTTATTGCAGTACACAGACCCTCAGTGAGACGATTGAGGCACGTCTTAGCACCAGGACAGTGCGCAGGACGCTTCACGATATGAATTACCACAGTCATGCAGCCATTCACAAGCTACTAATCACCATGGCTAATGCCAGACGCAGTCTACTTGGAGTAAGATCCGACGTTCTTCGGCCGTAGACCAAGACCAATGTAAAACTGTGCTTTGGAGTGACAACACAGGGTTCATGTCTACCAGTCTGACAGTCGTGTCTATGTGTCGCAGATTCCGGAAAAAAAACTATCTACTGGACTGCGACATCCCGACGATGAAGTTTTACGGAGGTTGCATGATGGTCTGGGGCTGTGTTTCGGACAATTGGTTTTTTTGGACAAAACCATGACTACTGGGATCTTGGCGTCCTGGAGAATACACTGAAACGACAGAATTCATGGAAATTCTGTCCTTTCGGTGTATTGTCCAGGACGTCTAGTTTCCTGGTTCTTGGGCAACGCGATGCTGTCACCCCTCTCGCTAGTGGACGAACCCAACGCTTTTCAGGTATATAGGTACACTGCATTCACGTAGACGGTAATTCGATGTCGGTATGGACATCGAATTAACGGACTTTGAAAGAGGGATGATAGTGGGTACCCGACACATGGCTATCGCGGAGGTAGTACAGAAATTGCACTATCCCCGCTGAAACCATGTCGAAACCACCTGAAAATCAACAAAGCTGATCGGAGACAGGAACGTTACAGGAGAGCTCTATATGGAATCGTCCACTGGGAACGCAGGTCAACTTTATTGCAGTACACAGAGGCCCTCAATGAGACACTTCTCAGCACCAGAACAGTGCGCAGTACGCTTCATGATATGAATTACCATAGTCCTGCAGCCATTCACATGCTACTAATCACCCTGGCTAATGCCAGATGCTGTCTAGCTTAGTGTAAAATCCAACGTTCTTGAACCATAGACCAAGACCAATGCTGTGCTTTGGAGTGACAAGACGAGGTACATGTCTACCAGTCTGACAGTCGTGTCTGTGTGTAGCAGATTCCGGAAAAAAACCACCTACTGGACTGTGTCGTCCGACGATGAAGTTTTGTGAGGAGGTTGAATGATGGTCTGGGGCTATTTTTCGGACACTTGGTTGTTTTGATCGAAACCATGACTGCTGGGATCTATCTAGACGTCCTAGACAATACACTGAAAGGACAAAATTCATTGGATACCTGGTTTCTGGGCAACTCGATGCTGTCACCCCTCTTGCTAGTGGACGAACCCACCGCTTGGCAGGTTTGTAGGTACACTGCATCACTACAATCACATAGACAGTAATTCGATGTCAGTATGGTTAAACGTTGTGAGTTCAACGACTTTCAAAGAGGGGGTGATAGTGGGTGACTGAGACATGGGTCATTCTATCGCGCAGGTGGTATAGAAATTGCACTATCCCTGTTTGATAGTATCAAGAGAGTATCGGGAATACAGCATTTCCGGAATAACATATCATCGTGGACAGCGCTGTGGGTGGAGAAAGGTGGTGGATGAACGTTGCCCTCGCATTGTTTCAACCAACCGGAAGCGACAGTAGCACAAATCAGCCGACTTCAACAAGGAAGGTATCTGGCAGAGACCGCACGAAGCTATGCACCCATCATGTCAATAAGGAACTGTTCAGGCATATGGATGGTCGGTAATTGTCTGGGGCGTGTTCAACTGCCACATATTGGGACCTGGTACGTATTGACGTATCTCTGAACTGTCCAGGTTACCTGTCAATCCTTGCAGACCATCTGCATCCCTTCATGTTCATCGTGCACCCCAGGGCAATGGCTTCTTATAGCAAGAATGTCATCCCAACAGAGCCGTTTGACTAGAACATGATTCGAAGACTATTCCGCAGATTATACCACCATAGAATTTCTTCTCCGTTCCCCAGACATGAACCCTGTGGAGCGTCTTTGGGATGCTGTGGAAAGGTCCGTTCGAGCTTTGATCCTCCACCCAGGAATGCGACGGAATTATGGACAGCGTGCAGCAAGCATGGATGGAAATACCTGTGGAACGATTTCGCGAACTAGTGGATTTAATGCCTCGCCGTATGACTGCTCTTGTCCCGGCGAAAGGTGGGCCTACCCGTTTCTAGATAGGTATTGCATGATTTCTCTCCACTCAGTATATATAGATTAACTTAACTATGTACAGTATATATATATTCATGAAATCTCAGGAAACTAGGTGGCAGGGCCTGCCAGAGTAAAATTTCATTCTGTGTACCTGGTCTGCCTCCACGAGGCCAAGTGTGGCCTCGTGGAGTCCAGGGGTCCAGCTTGGGCCTCAGTAGGGGTCCAGCTGCTAAACGGCCAGATGAACAACAATACACAACACTACACATATACAAAATCCACACACATTTAAATCTCTGGCCTTCCCAGTGAACTGATACACCTACAATGAAAGCAACGCGGAGATGGGGGAAACCCCTGGTGCCGTTAGAAATCAATACACTATATATATATTCAAGTGGTTTGTTCTTATTTTTTGTTCCTCACATTGCTTTCATGTGCGTGTTGTTTCCTGGAAATTTGGAGATGCGAGAAACAATATAATAAATTGCACATGCCAGGTAACCTAATCCGAACAACAAACAAATGTTAGGTCTCTTTTGTATCTGTAAGTCCTGTGGGAAAATAAGTTTTTCTTGGCCGCACACATCTGCATTTTCCAGCTTGCACAAACTGATTGAGAGAGTATACCCGAACCGGTCACTGACTGATATAAGTAGATGAACACTTGGTGCGTGCAGACATTGATGAACATACGTAGTGTATAGTATTTGTTGTCTAGCGGCACCGGGGTTCCCACTAAATAGTTTTCTTCAACCACCAATTTTTAAGGGGAGTACAATATTTCTTATCCTAGTGGGGTAGAAGTTAACAGGAAGGAGGGCCCTATAAGAGCTTCATAATTAAAGGCAACACAAAAGCCCTTCAGGGAAAGCATTGAAGGATTTTGTGTATTTGTTTCACATCAGATTCCTTCTTCAATATCTATAAAAAGAAAATTTTTCACTGTCTAAGTATTAGACGAATATTATTAGTCTCCTCTTTATACTTACTATGGGGACAGCATATGGTAAATATTGGACTGTTAGAGTCTGATTGAAATGCTTTTCCTGAATACACTCGGGGCTTCGGTTTCTTATTTTTCTCACCTTTGTCTTGTTTCTTGTTGAAATGTCTATAAAATTGACAAAAAGAAATAAAGTATACCAATTATTTTATTTATTTTTCAATTGACTGTAAGATACAATCGCCCCTTGTACGGCGTGCAAGCCAGAGGGGCATGTTTACAATGCAGAGGATAAATTTACAAAAATATTTACAGTTTACTAATAAAGGAAATGTGTATTAATATAAAAATTTTGTTCTTCATTTCTGGATGTTCTAAGAGGAGCATTCGCAACACTAAAATTTATTAACTTCGTACTCGAATATCGTGATGAAAGCATAACTCAGAGTAACTAAAAGACTGTGGGTTCCAGCTAGAAGTGTTGCATCTCAGTTGTTTGTTGGCAGATAGTCTTTCTGTAGGCCTTTTTGGATCACAGTTTTTCACAGTTAACCTGAAACTGGTTTAAGGTTTCTATGGTATTTAGTGGGAACATCCTGTTTAAACTTTTCAAGGAATTAGATTAGAGTGAAGTGGCTTAATTTGCAGGCTGCATGATTGCCTCTGACTTCGTGGGTACGAGATGATGCCTGTAAGTACTGGCGCATCATATCTTCCTGTCAGCAGCATGGCTAGTATATGAATATTTGTCCAAATGACAATAAACATCCACGATGACCGCTCCATATTTGCATACAGTTACGGATCGACGCCTTCCCAGTCTCAACACTGCAGTAGTCAATCCCAATCTTAATCACAACTCTACCAATTTAATCACTCCTGGAGCAAAACTTCGCATAATGCAAATTAGTGGACAAAGGTCACGAGCTGTTCCTGGTGAGATCGTCTTTCAGCAGAAGAACACTCCATGGATATTGTTGCCGTCCAGGAGCCCTCTTTTGCAGAGGTGCAAGTTGGTTCTTCAACTAAAATAATGGGGTATGCTGTTACTGCTAGGGTGATATAACCAGTTCCCGAAGATCCCAAAACCTGCATTGTACTTAATCGGGAACTTGATATACTGGTGGTACACGGGCTCTGCAACAAGTTTGCAACTTGCATCCAAGTCATAGCCTCTACATTATCATTTTATTTGATTTCACTCTATTGCCCACCCTCAGCCGATTTCAATGATTCACTGAACTATCTGGAGTTCGCTCTCAACTTTCTGCACAGGAAATCTGTTCTCATTGTCTCCGATGTAAATGCCAAGTCATCATTCTGGCACAGCCCCATCTCTGATGCTTGAGGCCACTTGTTGGAGGACTTCATTGTCTCCCACAACCTTATAGTTCATAATCTACAATATTTCACGTATAGTAGCTCTATAGGAGAGTCCAACATCGATATCACAGTAACGACCAATGACCTCAGTACCTGGATCCCTGACTGGACGCTCAGTGACCATAGAGTGATTACCTTCTACATGGCACCACACTGAGCCGCTCCCCCCAGGGTCCCTAGACAGCTCGCCCTTGTGAGGTTATCAATCAAGGATGTCGATTGGAAGACGTTTGATGACTCGATTACCAGAGATTTTCCTTCATGCAATCCTAACCACTTTAACTCATCTACTGCTAATGAATTGGTCGATATACTTCAGCAAGCACTAATGAAGGCCTCGTATAAGTCGGCAAGGAAAAAGTCCGTCCGTCCCACTGTTTGCTTATGGTGGTGTAATGAGCCTCTTTACGCATCGTTGCTAGCTCATTACACCACCATGAGCAAACAGTAGGATGGATGGGATTTTTCCTTCCAGAGAGCGTGACGGTTTTATCAGCACCGTCGCAACTGGTCCCCCTCTGAAATGGCAAGATTACACAGTAGCTACATTGCCAAAAAGAATGAATACTCAAAAGCCATTGCCGCCAAGTAGAGAGCAACTTGGACTACATTTGTTAATGACTCGGGGAATTCCAATCCATGGGGCCTTCTTTATAAGATAGCGAGGGAGAAAACATACATGCTTGATATCTTTGGCACAGTTACGACCGAAACTGCAGAGACCTCGAACTGGACTGACACAATTAATCAAATACTAGACAAATTGTTTCCAGAGGATGATTCCGCAGGGGATCTACCAGAGCATTCAGCTATACGAATGGCCAACAAAACCTATGACAATAAGGCAACTACCAACCCCTTTACCATTGATGAACTGTCGGCAGTGATTAATAGGATCAATCCCAAAATATTCCCCGGGATGGACCTAATAGAATATGCTTTTATTCTGTGCTTTTTCAAGCTTAGACCGCTATACCTACAATTACTGTACAATAAATGCCTGCAAGACGGAGTATTTCCCAAAATTTGGAAAGTAGCTCTCCTTCGGCTCATCAGGAAACCTAGTAAAACTCCCGACGACCCCTGCTCCCACAGAACTATTGTCCTCCTGGAAAATCTCTGGAAAATACTGGAAAGACTCATGGCACTAAGAATCATGCAGTTGCTCTATGAACAAAACCTCTTCTCCCCAGCACAGTATGGCTTTATGCCAGGGCGCTCTTCTGATGAAGCGCCGTTTGACCTGGTCCTCCACATAGAAAATTCTACATCCAAATATGAACTGGCTATCTTTGTTGATTTCGAGGGCGCCGTTGGCACTGTCTGGTGGGACAGTGCATTGTACCGCCTCCGCCTGGCGGAGTGCTCCCCCCAGCTATATCAGCTCATTCGAAATTATTTCACAGAGCGTGAGATGGTAGTTAAATCCATCTACCTGCAGGTAACCAAACCGACCTCTCGAGGGTGCCCACAAGGTTCTGTCCTGGGCTCCTTGTCTGGAATATAATCCTCCACAGCTGGCTCACAAAATCCCTTGGATGAATGTAAAATAGTGGCTTTCGCAGATGATCTCACTGTCGTTGTTCCTGGAAAATCCCGCTTTGACCTAGAGTGTAAAGCAAATCCTGTCCGATCTCAACTCCTTGACGGTGCTAAACAAACTACGAATCAATCCGGATAAAATAAAAATGATGTCCTTCAAATCCAAGCTAAATCTCAGACGCCCACCACAAATTAAGATCTCTGGAAAGCAACTCCCGATCCAAACATAGACGAAAGTCCTGGGGGTTATTACTGATCACAAGCTGAGCTTCCACCAACATCTTATGTACTGAGGGACCAAGGCTAAAAGATTCTCAGCGGCCATCATTAGATTTTCCAGATGTGACTGGACACTCAAATAAAACTCTGTCCTTATACTACAGAGCGGTCGTTTTGCCTATTGTGGCATATGCAGTCTGCGTGGGTAGCACAGTGGTATCATTGAAATGAAAAAATTATAATTCCTCAGAGCAGTTTAATACTAGAACATACATACAAAGAACGGTTAATATACAAAAGAGCTTTCGGCTGAGTAGACAGCCTTCTTCAGTTGAATAGAAAATATATTAAATGACAGTTAGAATGGAGATGTGCACTGCCAAGTCGGTGCGTGAGGCGCGTGACAGTGGTATCGTCACCGTCCTCCCAACACCAGGTGGAAAAGGCCCGGGTTCGAATCCCGTCGATGACGCGAAGAACTTTAGTGGGCTTTTTTCACTCCGTGGCTGAGTTAGTCGGTCTCAGGCGTAGATAGCAAGATTTTTTCCCTCAGAAACTGGGGTTTTTTCGTCCAGCAAAACAGGCAGATCGACCAGAGAACACACGCAATTTACAGACACGAATACGGGTTAATGTAATCATTTTACGGGTAACCCTAAAAGAGTATTTTATTTTATTTTTTTTTTTTTTTTGTGGCATATGCAACTGGAGCGTGGTTTCATAGAGTGAAGCTAGTCAGAATGAGAGACATTATTTATTTTATTATTTATTATTTTAGGGTTTCCCGTAATTAAATACATTAACCCGTATTCGTGTCTGTAAATTGCGTGTGTTCTCTGGCCGATTTGCCTGTTTTGCTGGACGAAAAAACCCCAGTTTCTGAGGGGAAAAAAACCTTGCTATCTACGCCTGAGACCGACTAACTCAGCCACGGAGTGAAAAAAGCCCACTAAAGTTCCTCCCGTCATCGACGGGATTCGAACCCGGGCCTTTTCCACCCGGTGTGGGGAGGACGGTGACGGAACCACTGTGCTACCCACGCAGAGAATGAGAGACAAACTTAACTCCATCCAGCGAAGCATGCTTTTGTCTACTCATAGAATTTGCCGGACAGTGTCCACAACTGCCATTCAAGTGATCGCCGGAACATTACCACTGGATTTGTACGTCATCTATCGAGGTTTAAACTTCAGGATCAAAAAGAAAATTCCAACTAAAATCCTTGAAATTGAACTGGATCTAAACAGCAACCCCAAAGCCGAAAGGCTCAGGTGCTACAATAGACTAATAAACATTTGGCAGACTAGATGGGATACCTCTTTAACAGGTGCCGTCACTAGAAAATTTTTTCCAGAGGTCTCATTTACTGCAACGAAAACTGTTAAGTTCTGGCTGTCGCTGACCATGGAATCCTCCTTCTTGGTCACTGGACATGGCTCCCTCAACGAGAAGCTTTTTCAGGTACGACTGTCTACAACAGATAGCTGTTTCTGCGGAGAAGAGGAGAACTGGAAGCATCTCCTACTTGAATGTCCACTGTATGAAGACATAAGAAGAACTCTTACACAGGCAGTACCAAACGTCACTGAGCATCAACCGAATCTCCTACTCCGAACACCAGAAAATCTCTCAGCGCTGCAGACTTATGCTCCACAAATCTTCGAGCGTAGAAGGCGAACGCATGCTGAAGCAAGACGCATTAGAAATATTCATGCAGCTCATCGTGTTAAGACTAAACATGAAACAGAATCACTAGTCTTAGAATGATTTGAACATGTTTTGCCGTCGACATATTGTTAGTAACGACAGAAGTGAATGGCAGTTGTAACTGCTGGCTTCGGTACCATGATTTCGGAAGTTGGCACGATAATCCTGATGCTGATGCAGGCTGGATTACTTCGGCCTCGTCCTGTCTCCAGATGTATATATGGCTGTTGATGGATCCAAAACGAAAAAGGTGATTGGCCACTAAATTTGTCACTACCATTCTTTTACACAAGCAGCTGTCTCTCTGCACTAGGAACACTGATGGCGATGGGAAGACGTCAAAGGCCAAAGAGGCAATGGACATCGAGAATACAGCCCCAGTGTCACAGTTGTCTGATAATTGTGTTATTCAACACAGATATGGAGATACAACGTTGGAATCTGGTGGATTGTGACTTCCATCGATTTTTCCGTTCTGATGTTTTTCTGATACCACCAGAACCACGGCAACGTTTTCGAGCACCTTCCTTCCTTTATCCATTATTTTCATCAACATCGAACCTTTCGGACATCACTCTCCCCGATTTGCACGAATGGTGATTTGACTTTCTGACCATCCACCTTCTGGCAGCCCAACAGCCTTACCCTTTCAAAGTCCGACAGCTGTGAATAGCGACGATTTTTACATGTCAAAAGTATTGCACACTCTTAGTCTTTCGCTCATCGTTTTGTTCGCTTGTCGTAGGAAAATAATGGTGCTGGTAGCACCATCACCATTAGATTCCTACCGCGGTAATAGACACATTATTAGACATTCTACTGCGCATTCAGTTTGACCTGCTAAATTTTACCTTTATATACATGTAGATTTAAGTTTATCCGTTTCTAGATGGGGTAATTTCAATTATGAGCAGTGTAAAACAATCGAGACCTTTCGAGTAATTCTTGTATTTAAGATCTTTTATAAAAAAAATCAACAAAAATATCAGCCAACTGATATTTCTTAGGAAAACTAATACAGGATACAAACAAAAAGTTCCCAGAAATAATTATCCTGGCGAGAGGGACTGCACAACATCACGTCGCCATCAATGCTTATCTCTAAGTGAAGGCATGCAAGTTCTGACATCCTCTTTCAGATGACGAATTGCATTCCAAATTTTCTGATTTTCTCCACTGGACTCAAGAGGGACTGGAATTTGTTTAATGACAGTATATCATCCATTTTCAATTTGGTTAATCAGCGCGTCAGTAAGCATAAAATAACAGCGTTATATTATTTTATAATTCATACAGCGTAATTCTACATCCACCACAGGAATGAAGAATTAGAGAAAGTGCGTTGTCTCAAAGATGTTAAGAAAGAGAAGGATGCTAGTGGAATGCTTTCAGGAATTTTTTTTCAAGAAATTCGCAACCCCGGCAAGAACGTATTGTTGTGCAGGAAATGTTTATTTAAAGCACATTTTCGGAAGAAAAAAAAAAAAAAAAAAAAACCATTTTGGGAATATTTTGAATATACCACACATCACTGGTAAAGGTATGAAAGTATTACATAACATTTAATTTTTAATGTTTACAATGTTGCTTACCTCTGTGTCTTTATACAGAGATATGTGCACTTTGGTTTTATTTTTATATCATAACACAGATCGTCATCTGTTATGGTGTAGTTTAATGATTTGACTGCTCCGACCACATGCCATTTTCCTGTCAGCTGTAAAGTAATAAAATATGCATTTTAATTCCATCTAATATGCACAAGGTAAACATGAACAATAAAACATGAAAAAAATGAAACGAATAATTTCACTTCATTTCGCACTATTACTGATCTTATACACTAAATCCTATCATTAACGGTTCGCATTGGTCAAAGTCCGCTTGATAATCACATTTACCAATTTTTTCCCCATTATGTTTGAAATACTGTACATTAGGGGCTTCGAATATAATGAATATGTCATCCAGAAACCTGGAGGGGATAGAAGACATATCTCCCCTGTGCCCTTGTTTACAAATTGGAAAAGTGAATAAAGCAGGAAATTATCATTGTTTCCCTTTTCGCACTCTCCGATTATCTCTGTGCCAATTTTTAAACAGGACATTGAGAATTTTGTTCTTCATTCACTTTCCCTATTTTCAACAAGGGTATGTTTGTTGTCCTGCAGAGTTTCCTCTGCAATATACACTGAGTGATCACGGAATTACGACCACCTACCTAATACTTCGTACTCCTCCTTTTTCCCTCAGTACAGCAGCTATCCGACGTGCCGTTGATTCAACAAGATGTCGGAAGCGTTCGGGAGGTATGGCCAACCAAGCTGTGTGTAATGCGGTCAGCAATGCAGGTATGGAGGTGATTGGTGTATCCAGACGCCTGATATGCCTTTCCATAGTGTCCCACAAGTGCTCTATGGGATTGATATCGGGGAGTTAGGAGGCGAATCGATATGCTGGAAGTCAGAATTGTGTTCCTCAAACCATTCCTGCACAACAAGTGCCCGATGGCTCGGCGCATTGTCATCTTGGAAGACACCATCGCCATTCGGGAAAAAGTGTAACATAGCAGGGTGTATACAGTCAGCAAACAGTTGCGATAGTGGAGACCAACTAGTACTCCTTTTGTTTTGGCTGACCACTATCTATAGTGTTTTTTTTTTTTTTTTTCTTTTAGGTCCTTGCCACTGAAATCTCTGGAAATTAGGTGGCAGGACCTGCCAGACTAAATAACTATGATACTGGTGTACCTGGTCTGCCTCCACGGGGCGGAGTGGAGCAACGTTGGGTCCCATTAGGGGACCCAGCGGCTAAATGACCAGAGGAAGAACGGTACACGACACTACACGTGTACAAAATCCATTCACTTTAAACCTCTGGCGTTGACAGTGTTCTGTTTCACACCCACAATGTGTAGCACGCGGAGATGGGGAAACCCCTGGTGCCGTTTGACACTAAACACACTCTACTCTAGTGGAGACCACTGATACGTTGTTCCACATGCACCAGGGGTCCAAGTTCCTGCCAGTGAAACATGCTCCACACCATACAACCGCCTCCACCGGCCTGCATTTTTGATATCATGCATGATGGATCAAGAGCATCATGTTGTTGACGCCAAATCCGTACATAACCATCCACGGTGTGGAGTTAATAACGTGACTCATCTGATCAACACACCTTCTTCCAGTCTTCTAACGTCCAACTTGCATTCTCTTTGCACCAGGCAAATCTTTTACGCCGATGAACCTTGGTTAGGAGAGAATGCCGTAGGGGTTGTCTGCTGGTATAGCCCATACGTGCGACGCATGGTCATTCCAGATATTGTTCCGAGTTAGCCCATGTTGTATTGGGTAGTCAACTCTTCCACAGTGCTTCGCCTGTGCAAGTCGTCGGACCCGGCGCTCACCTCTAACATCAACCTTTCGCTGACCTTTGCAGTTTTGCCGTCGGGTCGTTGTTTGATCATTTTGACGCGTCCTGGTACACTTTAACTACAGCGGCTCTCGAACACTCCACCAGTTCTGACGTTTAGGAAATCGAGGCAAGAGTTCGTCGATCACCCACAATCTGCCCTTTATCAAAGTCCGATAAATCCTTTTTACCCATCACGCTCAGAATTTTACTGCCTACTGAACCACTGACACCTTATCTATGCTACGTAGGTCGACTAACTCCGCACTCTCGTACCTCCCGTGGTCAACTGGCCGCATTCAGTTTTCATAGGTGGTCATAATTCAGTGATCACTCAGTGTATTCACTTTATTAATAGTGAATAAAATATTATATCTGATTACAGTTTCAGTTTCCACACTAGAATTTTTAAAGAAAACTTTCCTAAAAAAATAAACAACGTAATTTGAATTATTTATTTATAAAAATCACCTTCGTCATAATTTTACCAAAACGAAATTGAAAAATGTAAGAATTTACCGGATAAAAGTCGGAAATAAAGTGAAAAATGTTGATATAGTTTATATCTCTTTACAAGCGAAACCATGTTTACGAGTACACGCGAAGTGTGCATAGACAGCCTAAAGCTAACCATGACTTATTAAAACAATTATTGTATTGAAAAAAATAATGATTTGCCGGATTTCCGCGTGCCGGTTTTAATAGAATTTGGGATGGTTCTACAAATATTTCTAAAAGAACTAGATATAAAAGTTCCTGAATATGTATCTACTGGGAGCCGAAGAGTAGTTACATGCGGACGGACAGACAGACGAAAAGATATGGAAAGACACTAAGCGTTTATATATATATATATAGATATTCTATTGGAAAATCTGTCCTTTATACATGTTATCAGCAATGAAATATTCTAGGTCAAGATGCTACTAACATTAAATACAGATATATACAGAACTATTCATTTAACCGAACCCACTGCCAACGGTGTATACCGAGGTAAACAAGAAAGAGTGCATGATGTGAGGTGTGGCGTGAGATTTCTTTAGACAGTTGGCAAAAAGCTGTTTCATTTTGATAGCAGTGGTATTTGAGAATCATTAGGGAATTTACTTGTATTGAGCGTAGTATGGGTTTTTCAGGACATATTTATTTTGGAACATTACCGTACATTCAATTATAAATATCCACATATGCCTGTACCAAATAAGATGACCATTCGGCGCATTCACGCCATTGATGAACGTATCCTTGGCAGAGTGGCATGATTACACTAAAAGTTTACACAGGCAAGATGGTTACTTACAGCGTATTCTCTAACAATCTTGACTGAATTCTGTATTTATTTCTAACAAAAATCAGTGTTGCAAACTGGGCTGCATTTTACATGTATAACTTTATATCTGGTATATACACTACCCTACAAAAATATTTGAGTACGTACGTAATAGCACGTAGGTACACCACTTTCGGTGTTTACGACAGCGACAATCTTACGTGGAATGAATTCGACTAGCCGTGGTTTGGTGTCTTTAATTCAGCCAAATCTGTTGGATGCTGAGACTTATCTTGGATGTGTCGTCCCAAGCAATTCGACAGGTTCTCGATGGGACCTTGCCGACGATGGTGCTGGCCATCTCATATGCGCGTATGGTTGTTTTGTATACCAGTCCTGCATAATTCGTGACTCTGGCCAGTAGCAGTGGTCTTAGAAAAGTCAAGGTCGATAGTCACAACATTATGAGATGAACCTGGTTCCAAACGTGCTCAGATACACCAGTCATATCACAGAACCCTCCAGAATACTATTGTACCACAAAAACAAACCTCATGCAAGAACATCACCACCGCTTTGCACAGAGGGCCAGATGAATTTGGGACGCCCATTGCTTCCTAAGACTTGATCCAACCTCGATACCTCTGCCTACATTACCACACATGCTTATAGAGTTCGATATTGCTATTGTGGTGATTCTTATACCACTGTAAAAATATTAGAAACAAGTTAGTTAATGTGCTCAGTGCCTTACATTTCAGGAGCGGTAGCAAATAGCAGTAATTCATGATTTAAAACAAAAAAAAAAGGAGCAAACACCAAGGACTTTAATGCACAAACCAGAAAATTTCGTGTTTGCGTATCCGCCACGTTTTCCTGTTCATTCTTCCAACGAGCGTCTGGCTACATACATAACAAACGTAATATCCAGTGTTTGAGCTACAATATTAGATATATGAATACTTATGTAATATTTATGAAAAAAGAAATAATTTCCGGATTTCTATTATTTTCATTTTAATGAAAACTGGGAAGGCTGGACAAATTATTCTATTAGCGAAATATAAAATAACGTGAAACTGTATTTTGTGGGAGGCGAGTTATTACATGCGGACGGGCGGACAAAGAAATAATAGCTGGATTTCTGTTGGGTCTGATTTTAATGAAATTTGGAATGCTCAACAAATCTTTTTAAAAGGTTCAAATATAAAATTTCATGAGAGTCCATCCACCAGGAGTGGAGTTACTTGCGGTAGGACGAACGGACATGGCGAAGCCGATAGGCGCATTTGGGCTTTTTCTTCTTTTTTTTTGAGAACGTGATATAAAGATTTAACGCAACGACCGAATTAAATTCAAAATTTAAAAAAATATGATAGTTACATGAAGGTAAGGTAAACTGCAGCCATTAGCAATCCACTGCAAGATGGAAACAATTCACGTTGAAGGAAATGGACCATAATCTGCCACCCCGCTCTTGTGCTGGTTGGCAGATCGACCGCATTGCTCTCAGGGATTTTAACTCTGATCTACTCAAAGAGCATGTGCTACTGTACTCTCGCCCCTGACCACTCGGCTACGGAGGCCTAAGTTACATAAACATGAATCAAACACTGCATAGAATAAAAGCAAAGTAAATATAAAGCTATTAAGATCGAGGAATACATGGGCTAGAATAAAATCAGTTTTCAAGGCGAAATACCTGTTTAAAAAAGACATTCAGCTTTGACAGTGTTATTTTGTGAAAAAGATTTAAATTAGGACACTTTTTCCACATGAAATATTAGTTAGTTTATTGGTATGCAAAGGACATTCACATAATTAGACCAGTTTAATTCCAACAATGAAATAAATTGGCTACGTTTCGGATTTCAGTATCGAAATTCGTCTTCAGGCCTTGTCTTATTCTTTTTTTACTTTTTACTCCACTTATTGTCTCTCTTGAGTTTAATTGTTATTTTTATTTTAGTGTTTTTATTCATCGACCTTATTAGTTTTATTTTTATTTTACTTTCATTCTATTTAGAGCTGATTCTGTTTAGTGTTTTGTATAATAGTTACAAGTATATGTAAACTATTATATGTTATTAAAATTTTGATTTTAAATGTCGCTTGGTAAAGTACACGTGATGCTAATCTGGTCCACTATTTGCGCTCGTATAAACACCCTCTAATTGTGTTTTTCCATTAATTGCAAAATCAACCTTTGCACTAGTGATCGATTCGGATTTTCATCGAATTGGAAACAGCTAGCTATCCCATAATGCAATTAAAATTTTTTTGGCCAGAAAGTTTAATAATAGAGTGTAGATTTCATTTGGCCCAATTTCGGTAGTGAAAAAAATTGAGAGTTGTAGACTTAAAAAAAAAAAAAAATCAAAAATCAGGATTCGGAAATCGTAAAATTGCTTCGTATTATTTTTGAATGTTTGTCGATTATTTAACAAAATATAGATTTCCTCTCGAGTTCAAGTTTATATTTTATAAAAGTGCTTATAGCTATTTTTGTGAGTGAGAAATTTCATCATCCGTTGAAATTTGTCATCAGTGCTTTTATTGGCTCACCAATTGGCATTTTTTGTCTTCTACACTAAAACAACAATTTCTGTTCCAGCTTTTGATAATAAATAAATAATTTCGCGCAAACGGTAACTGGGAATGAAGACAGTCCAAAAACTAACCGTCACTACCAATGTTAACAATTTATATCCATAAATTAACATGTTAATACATACGATATATATGGTTTACATATTAACACATAACGATCTAAATATAATTCACCTTACTTAATGAGTCACTCGAATAAAAACAATCCTAGCAGTCTATTCTTCAAAAATAAAATATTACTAAACTTATTTCATAACATGAAACTGAAAATGAAACACCAAATCATGATGATCTCAATTAGAAATATCTTCCTTGCTATTACCTCTGTTTTGTCGAATTTCTGTCCGTGAAGATCTTTAAAGGAACATTTTTCAATCCCCTCTCCTTGGCCTCCATCGTCCGAGTGATCTGCGTTCACGGAATTCAGTAGTAAAAGAGAAGCAATGACTAATAGCGAAAGCATTTTTAGACTACAAGTTTTAATGTTGCAAAGAAAGCTCTGTATTCGAAGCTGACTTCCAGACGAGTAGATGGATACCTACTTGGAAGAGAGCTCTTATAGCAAATTATGAATACGTCAAATATAAGGACGCGACGCAGAACAGTTGGAGCATCACGCTATAGGGAGGTATAACAGGTGCAAAGACATCTGGCAAGTGTAATGGACGGAAGTTAAACCCCTTCTGCTCCACATCCTCTCTTTCTCTAAAGATGTTGTAAAATCTCATGTTAACATTAGATTTACATCCTGTTCGGCCATCAAGTGACAAATATCGAAGCCTATTTAGAAGTAGTAAAGTGTACATGCACGCAAAGATCTGCAGTTATTTGCCTCTTTGATTTTGTGGTACAATTAAATGCATGAAGTTTTTGTCATTGAGTGTGTGAATTATGTGCTGTCCTGAAAACAAAGATTCCATTGTGCAATCAAAGTATTGATTTAAGGTTGCATGAAATGTATAATCTTGTTTAGGTTCTTAACCAGATTGTTGTAAAGTTAATTTTTAGTATATACCACATAAATAAAATGTGCACAAATAGTAGGAAGCAGGAAAATGAAAAGCAATTGCGACTGATTAATTTCTTTGCTTGCTTGTACGCTGGACAAGAAAATGGGGAAAAAGAGATTTAATTTTGTCAGTGTTTTTCTGATGCATTTTATTTGCATACATAAAATAAAGTTAACTGTGTTCTACCGATTAAATAATACCCAAGATTATTGGCATACGAAATTGGAACCCAGAAAGAGGGCTCCTAGTCATTAGAGATTTTGTAATGCGGAAACGTCCAGGATCTAGAAGCATAACCAAATATTGGTGTAACAAGTTCTAAATACGGAGTCTGTCTGACTCGCATTGTTTCAGCCAACCAGAAAACGACAGTGGCACAAATCACTGCCGACTTCAACGAGGCTAGAAACGCCTGCACGAAGACCATCAGGCGATCATTAGCCGCAACCGGTTATGGGAGTCACCGACCCACCAGAATTCCATTGCTGACATCACGACACAGGACTCTACTCCTCAACTGGGCGAAAGAACATCGGCACTGGACCTTGGATAATTGGAGCCGGGTCTTCTGGTTCGATGAGTCACATTTCCAGTTATTTCGAGTGGACGGGAGGGTGCGTGTCTGGCAGAAACCGCATGAAGCTATGTACCCGTCATGTCAACAAGGAACTGTTCAGGCAGGTGCACGATTGGTAATGGTCTGGGGCGTATGCAACTGGCACACGTTGGGATCACTGGTACGTCTAGACGTATCTGTGAACGGTCCGTCCAGGTTACGTGTCCATCATTGCAGACGATTTGCATCCCTTCATGGTCATCGTGCACCCACAGGGCAATTGACTCTTCTAGCAAGACAGTGCGCCTCCCCAGAGAGCCCTGGTGACTAGAACATGGTTCGAAGAGCGTTCTGCACATTTTACCACAATGGAATGGCCTCCCCGTTCATCGGAGACATGAACCCCCGTGGATCTTCTTTGGGATGCTGTTAAAGGGTTCGTTCGAGCTTTGGATCCTCCACCCAGTAATGCGACGGAATTATGGAAAGCAGTGCAGCAAGCATAGATGGAAATACCTGTGGAACGCTTTCGTGAACTAGTGGACTCAGTGCTTCACCATATGACTGCCCTTATCAGGGCGAAATGTGGTCCTACCTGTTAATAGTTAGGTATCCCATGATTTCTACCCTCTCAGTATACTTACTGCAGCTGAAATCAGAGCTAAGTTCAATAGGAACAGGGAGACTCCCTTGTCCACATTCACTGTAAAATTTTGTCTTAAACAAGCGGACAACCGGTCAGAAAACCCTTACTAAAACCGGAAAATCGAAAAAAAAAAAAAAAAACCCCAGTTGTCGAGTGCTAAGAACTATCAACATTGGATAACTGAAGAATGGAAAAAAGTACTAGGGATGGACTAATCAAAATTTGAAATGTTTGGATCGAAGCATAGAGTTTATGTAAGACGATCTTTAGTTTGGTGGCAAATTGTTTATCGCCTACATTGACGCACGGTTGTAGTTCCATCATGACCTGAGGTTGCTTATGTTTTTCTGGGGTTGGTGATATCGTCAGAATTGAAGGAATTTTAAGAAAATGAGGCTATAAACACATTTTCAAACATAATGCAATATCCTCTTGACTTCGACTTTGTGGCAGAAATTTTACATTACTTAAGACAATGAGTCAAAGTACAGTTCTCAGGGGTGCAAAGACTTTCTAGCAACTAAACGAATTGGAATTTTTCTATTGTTTTGATGCTATAAATAGGAATTGATATTGCAAATTATGGTGCGGCCACCCCCGCCTGGCTTAAACCCAATAGAGCTTTTATGTGATCATCTAGACTCAAGTTAAGATGGGCAGGCCGTGAAGTCTACTCATCATCACAAATTTTATAAGAAACCTTGCAGATAATGTTAGTGGCAAGACACTATTATAAAATTAATCGTTGGAAAGAAATAGTCTCGTGGAGGCATTTTGACGAAAAATCAGTGTAGTTGTTAATATTATTCATTCAATATTTTTTGCTGTAAGTTTTTCAATGCTTAATAAAAAATCTGAAAATACTTTGTAGTCTGTTTTTTTTTTTTTTTTTGTTTTCAAACCTTTCATTGTCAATGCTAATTTTAAAAAAATAATAAATAAATAACCAATCTGTTGTTATATGCTGTGAGTCCAAACTTTTAGATGGAAGGTACTTGAGACCCTACAGCACGTTCCTAAAGTCTAGGCCGGCATGTTGGTGGTGCAACCACGGCCTAGGGCCCGTACTTTGAGGGAACCCATAAATGCTTTGGACAGCCAAAATCGGCGATATCCAGTAGCGAAACGACGGCCATGAGTGCTCGTGTTCCTTATAAAATTTACTTTCAAATTGTAATGTTGCTTCTAGTCAAAATGTGTGTGCTGCCAATGTGTTCAGATTTCTATATATAATTTCCTTAGAAATACAATATATGTAGATTTATTTGCTTTACATTTTCATATTGATTGTGTAATCCAGTTTTCCCTAGGCCCCTATGCCGTATATTTTTACTATTAAAGGAGGACGTAGCGTCTCTTGAAAATATTTTTCTTAGCGACCAAAACTCCAGTGATAGGCCCTGTTCGTCGAGTTGCTTTTTTGTGATGAAAATTCCTGCAACATTCTTTCCAGACTGACTTAGCATTGACAATATAGCATTAGTACAGGCATATGATGCAAGGAAGCAAGTTTATACAGCATCAGCAAAAAAAAACACAACACTTTCCATTTCGCCCATCCATTCCCTCAAAACGTTTGTCCAGTTCGTTCTTGAATTTATTTAAGCTGTCAACTTCCACAACAACAGATGGACTTTGTTCCAGCAATCAACTACTCGCTAGCTAAAGGCAAACTTTCGCACATGTATTCTACAATTGCCTTTCCTCAGTTTGAATTTATGCTCCCTCAGGTTCGCAATCTGGGCAAGAGGAAGAGTCCCATCAGCATTGAGCCTGCTCAAACCATTCAAGGCCTTATACACCTCAATCAGATCACTCAGTCAGCCTTTCTTGGAAAGGTGGGACCCGGGTATTGTCCGATACAAGGGGATAATCACCACCTTATCACTGCTAGAAAAATTTTTTATATATCATTGACAAGAACCCATGACCTGTGGCCACCCTGTTGGTACGCTAACCCCGGGGGAGGAGGAGACGTGTCTCTGTCTCCTCCCCTCCCTGCCTCCCCCCATACCTCGCCTGGTGGGGGGGCTCGTTACCACTGACCTCTTTGGGGATGCCTACGCTATCGTCCCAATCCTCCTACCTGTTTCCCTCCAGTCTCTCCCCCACTCTAACTAAACCGACCGAGTACGCACCTAACAATGTCGCCAAATTCTAATCAGCTTCTAAAAATTCAACCGCTTTCTCGTAAACCTCTTTCGGCCTTTCCAAATTCTAGTGTTCACCGCCCCCCTTTATATATATATATACGTCTTGCCACTGAAATAATCGGAAAATAGGTGGCAGGGTCTGCCAGAGAACTTAAATAATCTACTGGGTGCCTGACCTGTCTCCTAGTGGCAAAATGTGGGCAACGGTGTGTATTCAATAGGGGCCCAACGGCTAAATGGTCAGAGAAACAACAGAACATAACACTACATAACAAACTTTTTAAATCTCTGGCCTCCACAGAGTTCTATGTCACTTACAAAGAATACAACGCGGAGATGGGGGAAACCCCCGGTGCCTTCAGACAACTACTGTAATACACTTTACACTGTGGCAACCCTGGTGCCGTCAGACAAATAACACACTGTGGCAACCTGTCTGCACTGCTGGTTTTCATTAGCAACACAGCTCTCTCAGAATGTATAATAGCACGCAATCATACTTGCTTATGGTGTTCAGCTTCCCACTGAATATTCCCAACATAATTCACATATTGTATTTTGTGTGATATTTTCTCCTCAACACAAAGCGGTTATCGAATTTTAGTTTCAGTGATAATGGACTTTTTCACACCATCATCCAATAAATCTGTCATCCAGTTAGCAATAACCGCATAGAAGAGTACCAATTGTGTGGTACTTTTTATCTGACGGCACAATTACTCCCAGTTCTTTTTCATTCTACACTACCCGAGTGTAGTACCACACAATTGGCGCACTTTTTTCTGGGATTACTGCTAATTGGATGGCAGACTTATTGGATGATAGTGTGAAAAAGTCCATTAGCACTGAAACTGAAATTCAGTAACCGCTTTGTGTTGCAGAGAGTTTTTAAAAATTCTTTAAAATATTAAAAGTTGCATTCTATATTAAGACATCACACAAAATACAATATGTGAATGCTGAACACCATAAGCAAGTATGATTGTGTGCTATTATAGCGTTTAAGAAGCATAGATTCTGATAGAGCTGTGCTGCTAATGAAAAACAACAGTTCTCACAAAACTTGGATAGTTGACTACACTGATAATAGATTATAAAGAGACATGTGCAGCGTTCCTTAATTCTGCCAGATTACCTGTTGTTTGTTGATCCTCATTGTAGATTGTATTAATTTCATCAAAGGAAGAAGGGATGGTTCATCTTATGCAGTTTGCACAATGTATGGTTCAGCACTTACACAGTAACCATTCTGGCTGTTATTATTGGAATGTATGTATAAGAATTATTCAAATAAAATCTGAAAAATCGAACAGGGGAGCAAAAGGTTTAGAACACACAGATGGATGGTTATACACTGTCGCGGCATTAATATCTGGACACCTGCCTTTAGACCCAAAGAGAGCTTTTATTGTGCCATTTAATATTTTGTGCTGAAACCTTTTACTTTTAAGACGGCATTCAATCTTCGCGGCATACTCTCAACCAGCTTTTAAAAATGTCAGGTGATATATTCCTGCACTCGGCCTTGAACACAGCTACCAGTTCAGCCTTGCCGATTAACATGGCGTAAAGAGCGTAAATCCTAAACTGTAGAGTAGTGGAAAACGGTCCTCTGGACAGACGAGTCGAGGTTCGCATTCTACCAGTCTGATGGCCATTTCTGGGTGTGGCGAATGCCAGGGGAACAGTTCCATCCTGATTGCATACTCCCAACAATGAAGTTTGGTGGAGGCAATGTCATGGTATGGGGCTCCTCTCATGGTTTGACTTGGGCCCATTAGTCGTTATTGACAAAACCATGAATGCTATGCAATACCAGGACAATCTGGACAATTATGCACTTCCAACATTGTGGCAATACTTCGGAGAAGGCCCATACCTGTATCAGCAAGACAACGCGCCATGCCATACTGCTCGGATCGTAACAGAGTGGTTTGAGGAAATGGGTATAGAAAAGTTGACTTGGCTAGTCCAGTGCAGATCCGAACCCTATCGAGCATCGTTTTGGATTGTCGGGTACGTGCACGTCGAGATCGCCCAAAGAACAAGGCCGAACTGGTGGCTGCGTTAAAAGCCGAGTGGAGGAACATATCACCCGACATTTATAAAAATCTTGTTGAGAGTATGCCGCGAAGATTTAAGGACGTCATAAAAGTAAAAGGTTTCAGCACAAAATATTAAATGACACAATAAAAGCTCTTTTTTGTCTATTCAGGTGTCCGGATATTAATGGCAGGGCAGTGTATGTGCACAATGTTCCAACAGAATCAATAAACCCTTCAAATGAACAATAACAATTTGTATGTCTAAACTAGAGCTGCCTATATGGGTAGAGCATAGTTGGTGTGATATGCGTTAAGCGCCAAAGCAACTGAGGCTGTGAGGCTCAGTATTTTGTTTCCATAATAGCGTGTATTCTTAGGTGCGTTGCCTGTTTGCTGGATGAAAATAAACCGGAAATTCCGAGAGTTTCATGCAACCTTCTCCCATGAGCGATTAATTCAGCCACGTTCTGAATAGCGCAGACAGAAGTTCGTCACATCGAGACGTGAATCTAACCCAAGCTTTTGTACACTTAGCTGAAGGATAGTGGTTGAAACACCCTGCTATAATGGTGAGGACAGCATAGCTTGTAGAGCAGAATATATGATCTATGAATAATCGAAGAGTAGTACAGACTCGTGAGGTGCGCATTATCGTTCTTTTAAATCAGCACGAAGGGTTATGATGAGCATTGCACTTCTGCGTACTGCATCCAAATGAAATTCGGCTGTTCCAGTTGTCTATAGTGAACATTTTCTCTGGTAAGTAACATTTTAAAATTTTGAAATAGTACCAAGATGGTCATTATTCCTCTGTGCATCTTCCGATCTAGTAGCTCTTTCTTTCGTACTGTGTGAAAGTAGCTTGGGTTCGATTCTCATCACAGACGGAAGATAAGCAATACTGGTATGGAAAAATGAAGAAACCTTTTTTAACCTCTGAAAAATCGTATTTTGCGTAAAGGAGCAAACCGGTTATGAAAAGTGAAGCGTTAGAACATCAGATCACGTGAAGTACAAAAATATATTTTGAGAATACAGTGGTGTGCGATTCAGTGTATGCGTTAAGCGCCAAAGTAATCAAGGTTATGAGGCACCAGTGTACTGTGCCTGCATATTGCACGTGGCTGTGCGATCAATTTACTCGACGAAAAATCTGCATTGTTGACAGAGAAAAAAATCAGATAATACAATGGACCTATTGTTATTATTATTATTAAAATCCGTTTATTAAAAAATAGCAAGTGTTTGCTTTCACCCCTTATACACAGCCGACCGGCTAGAAGGGTGTACAAAATGCAAGAATTGCAATTATATACAGTATTTACAATATAAGAAGGGTGTACAAAAATGCGCGAATACAATTATTTACAATATTTACACAAGTGCGTATATTTACAATATTGTTTACAAATTCACTCATTGTCAAGATTATAGTTGAAGTAAGCAGTGCGCTTCTGAGATGCTCTTCACTCTGTACTGCTTGCTTTCGGAGTATTTCACAGGGTCTATTGTCAATGAGTTGAAAAGGTTCACTGCGTTGTTTGGGAAGAAATTCTTCAGACAGCACAGGTTGGATAGTTTAGAATGCAAAGGTAAGTAGGGACTGTCATTACTGCGTCCAGCACGTGGAGTAGAGATAAGTCCTCGAAGACTGGGGGCGTCAATCACACCGGTAAGCATCTGAGAAAGAAGAAGAATATTCCTGGATGCAATGTGAACTCTCCAGGGAGTGATATTTAAGTTGGTATATAACACAGCCCTGGAGATGGTGAAAGCATTGCCCGTGACCCTGTTCATCCATCGCATTACCCAGTACTCGACTGCGAGGAATCTATTTATATACGACGTCGGGGCAGAAGACCAGATTGGTGATGCATACAGTGCGATAGGTTGTAGGCACCGCTGGACGTATCCTCCGACTATATCTACGTTCAGTAACCCCGTCAGCTCTTGTCGAATCGCCCACATCGCCGAGAAGGTCTTAGTTTTCATGGTCGAGAAGTGGGTCTGGAAAGTGAGGCCCTCGTCCCAAGTCAAGCCGAGGTCGGTGTGAGACTTCACTTTCCTTATCTGCACTCCGTTGTGATAGGCTGTGATGTCATTTTTATTCTCTTTTTTGTAAAGGTAAGTTGAGCTGACTTTGATGCATTTATTTCCAGACCTATCTGCAGTAGATATGCTACAAGGCTGTCGATCAGGACGGAGACTCGCTGATTAGTCAGGTGAGTTTGTTCAGCTTCTTTAGACGTTATATATAATTTGAGATCGTCTGCATACGATGAGAAATCAGTATACCTTGCGAGGAAGGGTTCAAGGGCAGCGGCGAACAGTACACAGGATAGGACACCTCCCTGTGGTACTCCTCTCGTTATACTGCACTCCTGTTGGAAGGATTTATAGCTGATGATGAGTTGTCTTGGTGTAAGGATGCGGTTGATGGTTTTTAGCAGGCTTCCAATAATGCCAAAGTACTTTTCCAGAATGTAGATGAGAGCGGGAATTGAGAGCTTATCATAAGCAGATGAAATATCCAGGAAGATGACGTCTAGCTGGGATTTACTGTTGAGAGTAGTTTGAATTTTAAATAGGGTATCCAGTAGGTTTGTATATGTAGATCTTTTGGGGATCACGGTGTGCAGATGTTTCGGTCTATGAGAGAAGCATTGGGCGATCAGTGCTGATAAGATAGCTTTCTCAAACACTTTTAATAGAGAGCAACCCACTGAGATCGGTCTCAAGTCCTTAGGTTCCTTTGGGTTTCTTCTTTTGGGTATGGGTTGTACCCTGTAGTGATTCCAAATTGTCGGGATTGATCCGGACTTCAATATGCGGTTAAAGATTACAAGAAGGGGCTCCACAATGAAGGCACTACACACTTTAACCATGAAGAGAGGGAAGCCGTCAGGACCAATTGTAGATTTATTAGGAAGTCTATTGATGGTATTTATAAGTTGTTGTGTTAGCGTTATAGTTGAAAGGGGCTGTCTGGAGTGCATGATGAAATCACTTAGGTTTGGGGTTTTTGGGTCTAATGGTAACTCGTTGAAAGTCGAAGATACCCATTCCTGAAATACCTTCTCATCGATATGGAAATCTTTGTTGCATTTGGATGTAATACGTTTCGAGCGGTTTATTCTGTTGAGTGCCAGCTGCCGGATTGCATTTCGTTTACATTTGAGGAAGGTTGCCCGCTCTTTCTTGTACATCTGGTAGTCAGCTGAGTTATGGTATTTTTTCCATATTCTGAATGCTTTTTGTTTCCTCTTGAATGCTACTTGGACTTCGGCATTGAACCATGTATTGGATCTATCAGAGAGTTTTAATTGTTTGGAAGCTCCTTGGGAGGCAATTTCAAGCAGCTGGTTAGCCAGGTTAGATATAGCAGTGTCTATTGATTCCTGCTGTAGATCCTTCCAGTTTATTTCTATGAGACGTGCAAGGATTATCTCTGGGTTTAAATATTTGATGGAGAATACTGTTTTGGTAATCTTCTGGTTTCTGAGAGTTTCATCAGTGTTTGAGTTTACAGTGACGTTAAATTCAAACGTGATGGGAGAGTGATCGGAGGGGAAGCTGTAGTGTTCAGTGGTCAGACCTAGGTGTGTAAGATTGTGGAATAATAGATCCAGCATCTGGTTTCCCCTGGTAGGAGGTGTGGTTTGGTGAAGTAAGCCAAACGTGCCAATGGCTGATATGAGATCCTCAGTGGCCTCATCATGTCTAGGCGTAGGCATGTTGAAATCGCCTATAATGAAGGTGGGGATGTTGGGGACTAAGTTGGCTGCTATCCATGCTATCAGTTCATTTCGTGAATCTTCTGTGTGGTCAGGGGCGAGATATACAAGACAAATTTGTAGTTGTATGGCATCCTTTCTTAATGTGGCACATGGGGCTTCGAATTTATCTGATTTGGTCACCTGAAATCTGGACTGCTTGAAACTGGATGAGTACAGTAACGCAACACCTCCACCGCGTCTGCTATCCCTGGAATTATGGAGGCTGAGGTAATCAAGAGGCTGACCTATGACATCCAGTTGCCTTCCGTGAGATAACCAGGTTTCTGTCAAGCAGATGAACTGATATTCAGCTAGTAACATGATGGTTTGTAGGGGGTGTAGTTTATTGCTGATACTGCGTACATTTTGGTAGAAGCATTTAAGGGGTGTTATTGAGACAGGTTGGCATGAGGCTGACATTGGTTGCTATCCCTGTATTATTGTAGATCTTGTGCGGTAGGATGCGGAAGATGTTCGTTCTTTGTACATTTTTATTAGAGTTCCTGGCGGCCAGGTGTTGGTATCTAGCACTTTTAGTTCATCCTGTTTTTCACAAGTAATTGTGAATGAAGAATAGGAGGGATATCTTGTTTTCACAGGTCTCACAGCCACCTTGATCCCTATTTGTTCCTCAAAGAATTTAGATATATTTGCATCGGTTGTGGACGGTCCAAGTCTCGAAATGAAGATTTTCGATTTTGTTTGGACGGATGTTATATTGTACATTTTCTCCAATACGTTGGATTGGTTGACTGGTGTGGTTTTGTTGGGGTATGCTGGTGATGTTTCTTGAGTGGGACCGGTCCCCTGGGCTACCAATCTATTTACAGAACTATCTTGGTGAGAAGTTGGATTATTGATCGTTAATGACACTTCCGAAGGGGAATTAGGTCGCGATCGTTTGACGGATGACTGCTGGGAGACAATATGTGCATAAGTGGGTTTTTTTTTTTTGCGCATATTGCTTGCGTAAGTGTATACGGTGTGGATTTTTTATGAGTTATGTATCGTTCTATCCAGGCAGTCATTCGCTATGGACTTGTCATAACTTGTTTGTTTTTGCGCAAATGAATTAAAGCAATGAGTCATTTGCGTACTGTGTAAATTGTGTATATCAATTTACGCGCCATTTATTACATTTACAAACAATTTTCTTTTTTACAACTGCACAACTGGATATCCATCCTATCAGGTACTCAGAATTAACCAACATAATTCTTACATCATTAAGTGCATAATATACTTTGAGTCACTCTCCGGTTTTTCTCTCAAAAAACGCGGTTTTTCATTTAGCGAAACAGTAAAATCTATCACAGAAAATTTACAGATATAGTACAATAATGCCTTGTTGCCTTAGTTTCTTTTGTGTAAATAAAAATTCTTTTTGTGCAAAAAAAATTTTTTTTCTCTGTAAAACCCGAAAAAAAATTTTCATCTTGATTTATAGAATTCTAATTGAAGCATTTTTAGCAAAATGTTCAAAAACAGCGATCACAACCGAAGTTTTATGTATTTTGGTAGGGTAGTCCTGATTTCAAATCCTCCTGGACAGCACAGTTGGTAAGATCGCCGTCCTCCCCATTCTGGGTGGAAAATACCCGAGTTTGAGTCTTGTCGATGATGAGAGGGGTTTTTTTATGCATGTTTTTTTCAATAACATTAGATTTTACATCCTGTTCGGCCATGAAGTCGATGGTCAAGTCAGCAGCGTTGCACTAGCCATCAGCGGTCCACATAGGTTGGGAAAATTGAGATGCACCTTTTCAAGATTTTTGAGGGTAGACAGGAGGATACTCCATATTTAGAAATTGTTATACCAATATTTTGTTATGCTTCTAGATGTGGGACGTTGCCTTTGTGTGATGACGAAAACTCTAACGACTAGGAGCCTTGTTTCTAGTTTCCTAATTCGTATGCCAGTATTCTTGGGTGTTATTTAATTGGTAGTATACAGTTACTTTTTTTTTAATTTCTGCAAATAAAATGCATCAAAAAAAGCACTGACAAAATTAAATCTCATTCTCCCCATTTTCTTGTCGACTGTACGAACAAGGAAAGAAATTAATCAGTCGCAATTGTTTTTCACTTTCCTGCTTTCCTACTGTTAGCGCACATTTTATTTTTGTGGTATGTAGTAAAAATTATAACTATTACAACAATCTGTGTAAGAACTTAAACAAGTTTATACATTTCATAGAACTTTAGATCAATACTTTGGTTGCACATTGGAATCGTTGATTTCAGGCCAGCCATAATTCATACACTCAATGACAAAAACTTAATTTGCATTTAATTCTACCACAAAACCTAAGAGGCAAATAACTGCAGATTTGTGCGTGCATGTACACTTTACTACTTCTAAATAGGCTTCGATATTTGTCACTTGATGGCCGAACAGGATGTAAAATCTAATGTTAACTTGAGATTTACAACCTGTGTAAAGAGAGGGTTTGGAGCAGTAGAGGTTTAACTTCCGTCCATTACACCTTCCTGGATGTCTTTACACCTGTTATACCTCCCTCTAGCGTGATGCTCTAACTGTTCTGCGTCGCATCCTTATATCTGACATATTTTTAATTTGCTATAAGACTTCAAGGTATCCATCTAATCTCCTAGAAGTCTGCTTTGAAAACAGGGCTATCTTTGCACCATTACCTTGCAGTCTAAAAATGCTTTCGCTATTAGTAATTGCTTCTCTTTTACTACTAAATTCCTTGAACGCAGATCACGGAGAGGTGATAAAAAAACGTTCCTTTAAAGATCTTGAAAAACACCAGTTGAACAAAACAGAAGTAATAGCAAGAAGATATTTCTAATTGATGTCATCGTGATTTTGTGTTTCATTTTCAGTTTCATGTTATGAAATAAGTTCATCAATAATTTATTTTGATGCGTAGACTGCTAGGACTGTTTTATTAAGTTGACTCTTAAATAAGGCGAATTATATTTAGATCTTTATGTCTTAGTATGTAAACAATATATCCTATGTATTGACATGTTAATTTATGCGATATAAATTGTTAATATTGGTAGTGACGACCACTTTTTTCGAAAGACTTTGTAAGATGTAAAATCTTACAAATTAAAATAAAAATATGTGTTTTGCTAGAAGTAAGGTTAAAGTTTGAAGAACGCTAGATTTAGTAATAGATAGTTTAAGCGTGAGAATTAAGAATAGTAGCAAAGGGGTAAACAAGTAATTCAAATAATATGAGAGAGCAAACAGGGACAGCAGGACTAGGTAAATGGGTGCCATTTGAGAACGGGCGTGAAGGGGTTGCTTAAGGAAGAACAATAGGACGTGAAACGGTATTATACGAAGCGCCTCCTTTGATCTATGACACCGTTAGAACCAAAACAGGAAATGAGTGGACGTCCAGTGTTAGCGTCAAAATAAAACGGCGTCAGCCTGACTGATTGTTTTGGGTGTTGGAATACATTTAGAGAGAAAGGTGTGAAACGAAAATGAGTGTTTTTGGAGGTTGCCGGTGGACATGAAAGGGTCATACTGCCTGTGAGAAAAAAAATAAGAAAGTTCGAGAAAAGGATTGGTTTGCGCGCTAGGGAGACAGCTTGGGAGAATTGTGTTAGCAAATACGAAGGAACGGAAATTTAAATAGAAAAAGAAGATTGGTTGGAGTCCTTGGTGGAGGCGTGCCAAACTTGAAGGGAAGTGTAAAGTTCGGGAACAAAAGGAGATAGCGTGCAAAAAAGCGGAGGAGAAAGAGTTGAGTGGAAATATAGTGAGGAGATAGAGTCGAAGTGAGTTTATCGGAAATGTAAGGGTGTGAGAAAAAGGGATGAACGTGTAAGGGGTAGTTAAAGGGAGTTCATTCCACAGTAAGAATGAAAGAAAGTCCACCGAGGAAGGCGATAATATCCTAGAAATAGCCCTGGAAGCAGACAGTAGCAGCCCTGAAAAGCAGAGTAGCAGCCCTGAAAAGCAGAGTAGCAGCCCTGGATGCAGTAAGAAATAGCTCTGGATGGCGGAAGATAGCAGCCCTGAATGAGGAAGAAGTAGAAGGCCCTTATGAAAACTTCTCTCCAGAATATAGAAGTAAGTGCCAAGTTAGAATAAGCACACTATAGATTATTATTATTAGTAGTAGTAGTGGCATGTGATGCAAGAAAGCAAGTGTATGAGCTTATACAGCATCAACCAAAAAAAAAAAAAAAATCACACCATTCCCTTCAAATGCTTGTCCAGTTCCTCCTTAAATTTATTTAACCTATCAACTTCCACGACGACAGATGGAAGTTTGTTCCAGCAATTAACCACCCGCTGGCTAAAGGCAAATTTCCGCACATCTATTCTACATCTGTCTTTTCTTAATTTGAATTTATGCCCCCTTAGGTTCGTAATCTGAACAAGTGGAAGGATCCCATCAGAATTCAGCGTGCTCAACCCATTCAAGGCCTTATACACCTCAATCAGATCACCGCGCAGGTGCCTAGTTTCCAGCCACTGCAATTTACAGAACTTAAGCCTCTTTTGGTAAGAGGATCCCTTCATTCCCCTCACCATCTTCTTGCCCTTCTCTGTACACGCTCAAGCAAATTTACATCCTTCATAAAATGAGGACTCCAGACCTGTACGCAGTACGCAAGGCGCGGCCTGACCATTGCCTTATACAGAGGGACAATCACATCCTTCTCCCTGCTAGCAAAAATCCTATATATCATTGACAAAACCCCATGACCTGCCCTGGCAGCCTGTTTGCATTGCTCCGAAAACTTCATATCTGACTGCACAATTACTCCCAGGTCGTTTTCATTTTCTACCACCTTAAGTGTAGTACCACACAGTTGGTACGTTTCTCTGGGGTTACTTCTACCCATATGCAGTACTTTGCATTTGTCAAGGTTAAACTTCAGTTGCCACTTCTCAGCTAATCTGCCCAAATTTTCTAGATCCTGTTGCAATAGCACACTGCCATTACTGTCATTAACAACCCTGCCAACCTTTGTATCATCTGCAAACTTCGACACTAAGCCTGATATACCTTCCTCAATATCATTGATAAATATACAAAAAAACAGTGGACCAACACCGAACCCTGTGGGACTCCACTAATAACATTAGGCCACGAAGAGCAGCATCCATCGATTACCACCCTCTGTCTTCTTCCACTCAACCATCGTTTTATCCATTGTAGCAACTTACCCTTAATACCATTCTGCTTCAATTTGTACAATAGTCTTCCATGCGCAACAGTGTCAAAAGCTTTCCTGAAATCCAAATATATGATATCAAAATTATATTTTGCATCCAGTTCCTTTGTAACCACATCATAATATCCTATCAAATTTGTCAGACAAGATTTTCCCTTACCAAACCCATGCTGTGTCTGAATTATTGCTGCAGTCTTGTCTAGATGATCTTGCAATGCATCTTTAACCAGTGACGCCATTATTTTACCCGTAACAGAAGTTAAACTAACTGGTCTGTAATTACTCGTGTCACCCTTCGATCTCCCTTTGTGAATTGGGGATACATTTGCACATCTCCAGTGAGTCCAAGGATGCTCTCATAATTATGGCCAAGGGTTTGCTTAGTTGCTTTGCCGCTTCCTTTAATATAACTGGATAGATCTCATCCACCCCAGGTGCCTTTCTTATGTTTAACTTCAACAATTTCTCCTCCACTTTGCTCTCAGTTATTACAAAATCATTAAGCACCCTGCTACAATTTGATAACTTCTGCCATTTTCAAACCTTAATAACTCCTCATGTGTGAATGTCGATGCAAAATACTCATTCAGTTTGTTTGCTATCTGAGCAGGATCATCAACAGTCGAACCATCGATATCAAGTGGACCAATCAGTTTCATCCCCTTCCTGTTAGAGTTTATATAATTAAAGAAATCCTTGCTGTTTTTCTTAGCATCTTTTGCCAAAGATTTCTCGTAATCTGCCTTCGCCTGCCTAACCTCCTTTGTGACCTGATTACAGACTAGCTTATATTCTGCCATAGGCTTCTGAGTCGCTTGATAATTTATATGAATCCCATGTATTTTTCTTCTCTGTCACGAGTCTCATTACTTCATTTGATAACCATTTAGGCCTAAAACTTGAACAATATTTTTTAATAGGTATGAAACTTTTAGTAGCATCCACGATTAATTCCTTGAATGCTTCCCACTTAGAATTTACTGTTGGTAACATCGTCAGTTGATCCCACTGTACAGAATTTAAAATTTGTCTGAGACTACTGTACTCACCTTTACGGAAGCAAAAACCCTTTCCTTTACTCCTGATGGTAATTATATCTTTAAGTAAATCCCACATCAGTACACTATGATCACTGCCACCTAGTTGTTCCTTTATCTGCAAATTCTTAATACACGAATGATCACTGCTGATAACCAGATCAAGAGTATTACCCTCTCTGGTTGCCTCTCGAACATGCTGCTGCAGAAAACAATCATCCAATAAATCCACAAAAGTCTTACTAGTGTGTGTGTGACCAACCCACAAATTCCAGTCAATATCTGAAAAGTTAAAATCCTCCATTTTAAGACATTCTGATTTACTGGCCCACTCAATTTCTCTATACAACTGCTCATTACACTCATCAGATTCATTAGGCCTATAACAAACCTACTCTCATTTTTAAGTTAGACATTCTGATTTACTAGCCCATTTGTACTCGAACCATTTGTAACAATTGTACTCGAATGAGTACAATTGTTCATTGTACTCATTCGAGTCATTAGACCTATAACACACTATTAGAAGGACTATAGGGAGATAATAAGAAAATTAAAGAGGAAGGTCTTATGATTAATATACCCTAAGATATATATGTAGATGAGTAGAGTATTGTTATTAGAACATAGTAATGAACAGAGAAATAGAAGGAGATAGTCAAATTAAATATGAATGAACGGATGGAAAGTAGCTATATTAGACGGGCTAAATCAAAGAGATAATTAAGGTGAATACTAGCATATAAGATGATCCAAATGTATTATGGCGACTAAGACAGAAAAGGTTTTGTGTTTAGTGCAGGCATAAAACAGATAATTAGGATAAATGCTAGCATATAAGATGATTCCAATTGTATTATGGTAACTAAGCCAGAGGAAGCTTAAGTATAAGAATTGTATAAGAAAGTCGAATAAGGAATTGAGTGCGATCCCTAAATGGTTATACATTAGAGAAGCTATAATAATGGAGATTCATGTAAAGTGTTAAGTATCCTTGTTCTAACTAAATGATTTACATGAATATCAATTAATACAACGGAACAGTTCATTTAATGTACCATATATGTTGTGTTATCTTACCATATAATGGGCATAATTATCTTTAACTTCATTTCATGTATATATATGTAATAAAGAATTGTATATAGCCTTTAATGAAGTTGTAACTAGTCAATTTGAATACACAAGCCTAGTCTGATGGAGGAATTTTACTTAATACAACAATTCTCAAGAATCTGACAGGAAAGAATAAATATACATACGAACCCGATTCTTCTGTGAAGTTCGTGAGTCATAATGCGGAATGTGTGGTAAGGAACGAGAATAGAGTAAAGGTTTAAACAGAATATAGGCATTCTTACTGGTTACAGAAATAGAAAAATTAGAATAAAATTACAAAACAAACAAATCTCCCACAACTTCATTCCCAAATATTTTTTGCACGAAATTAAAGTTTATATTAGTTGTTTATTATCAAAAGCTGGTACAGAAATGGTTGATTTAGTGTAGAAGACAAAATTTTGTCAATTGTTTAGCCAGTGGGAAGCACTGATGATATATTTCGAAGGTTGATAAAAACATTTATTGACAAAAAGCGCTATAAGCACTTTTATAAAATATGAACTTGAACTGGAGAGGAAATGTTCATGTATCAATTTTTATGCCACACAAATTATTTGTTCCTTGCAGGTCTCCAGTTTTTAGAATGTGTCCTCCGAAAAGGTGACTCACAAGAACTGCAAATCATCACTTACTTAAAACTATTGTTTCTACTATTCTGCGCATTACATGTTAAACTCTCTCGAAATGGTCAACGATGACATATTCCCTTATTGCTATTATAGATGTATTAATGTGAATGAGTGGAGGAAAATGTGGCCTTTATCCATAGAGAAAACGTCACTTTCACAGCGAGTTTCTTGGTATTGCACTGCTTTAAAACACATTTGTTTGAAACTGGTGGGTGGTGGAACAGAAAATTAAAAGGTTAATTTTCTGTTTATACATCGTGCCATTTTTTAAATAAATTGGCAACTTAACCTTTAAAAATAAAATGACATCACAAAAAGGATGTTATTTGTTTGAAAGTAGTGCAATGCCAGTGCATTTTTTCATAAATGCAAAGTTTGTTCTTTTGTCAGCATTACGACCATTGCATTTAGTAGTTTAAATCCAGCTGGCTACTAAAATAAAAGATAAATAAATAAATAAAATAAAATAAATAAATAATAATAATAATAATATAAATAAAATAAAAATAAAGCGATGGTCCTAACTATGTATAATTTATTAAACCTTTATTTATTCATTTTAATTTTATAATATAATCTAAGTTATTAATTTAAATTATAATATAACTCTAATTCCATTAATTATTAATTAAATAAATCATAATTTCGTTTATTTATAATTGGTTATGTAATTGTTTCTCCGGAAAAACGGAATGGTGAATGCTTATTTACCATATTCTTGAAGCTGTTTTGTCTCTGGATTAGAAGGAGAAAATATATCAACCCCAGCCGAATCGGTTATTTTGAGACCTTTATGGGATGAAAATACGAGATTTTTATCGTATTTTTGCCCAATATGAATCAAGAGGACATCTTCCAACTAAAATGTGTAGGTGAACTTGCCCTTGTGAATATTTTGGCCCATTAGTGTGCCACTTCTTTTGATACTCTGTCTCATGGTTTTATCGTGTATTATATTTGTATATAGCGTACAGGCGATTTGCATATTGTTCGGTATGGAAAACCCGGAATAACGTGCTGGGGAGGCTATTATCTCTGCCTGAGATCTGCGAATTACAGCATCGATTGAAGAGGCTTTTAAGAATTCTTCCTGTGTCGGGCGAGATTCGAATTCAGGCCTACTCAAAAGAGTGACAAATGGAAGTGAGCGGAGCAAATTTATGCTGTTCACCATTCATTGTCAGACCTTATATGTAACCGTGTTATTGGTCCTGTTATTTATTATGTATTTTACTGTTGCTTTTATTGTACTTATTATTTATCCTTTATTTGAATTAAAGTTGAATTAAAATCTGAAGTTTGGATTTTTTAAACATTATTTAATGGTAATCTCATATTGAAACTGTTCTTTAAACTCTTGGCTTTGTAGCCGCTATGGTAACTTGCTCCATGCAAGAATTTTCTTCTTTGTTTTTTTTTTCTTTTTTTTCCCCCCGAGATATGGGAAGGAGTGGGTATTGCGGTTTTCCCTTGCAAATTGAAAGAAGTAACAACACTTGAAACTTATCTCCATATTCCGTTTGTGACGTGTTTTATATTTTACTGTAATTCATGTGAACGAATGAGAATTACCATTAGTTGAAATAGTTTAGTGGGAACCACTGACTTGAGCCACTCTCCATGTTAAATTATAAAATTTATGCTATTTAAAAATTATTTTCATGGCAACACCTTTACATACCTGAATCTTTGTTGATAATTTTTCAGTTTAAATTACTGTCAGTATATCGCATAATTATTCTAGTTCTTATTATTTTGATTTTGTCTTTTGCTTCTAGATATTGCACTAATGACGTGCATTGTGAACTTTTGCAGAGGTCAAGGCAGTTTTTTATTTTATTTTATTAATAACAAGATACACAACAGGTAACCATTAACAGTGTGTCTGAGATCAAAACAATAAACATAATAACAATAATATGAAATCCAACAGGAAGATAGACATTGATATAGATTCAAACATTAAAATCATATGTATTTTCAAAAGAGGATTGCATTAAGTTAAGTTACCGGTAAAACAAGTAATAATTAATCAGTTAGAGAATAGAAAAATAATAAAACACATAATAATAATAAACTATAATAATTAAATGAGAACTAGTCATTTGGCATTTGAAGTGAAGAGGCAAACTTGTGGATGGAGTTCATCAGTGACTGGGAGTTGTCAAAGAAGTCAATGAGAGAGTCATTTGCTCTCTCATTGAATCTCATCTCTTTCACCGTTACAGGCGAAACGGTGTAAGGTTCCTGACTTGTCTACAAGGAGCATTGAAGTTTATTTTACTCAGGATATCAGATGCTTCATAAGTTCCAGTGATTACTTTGGCTAGAAGGGTGATGTCAGCAGTAACTCTTCTGGTGCACAGAGGCCTCAGATGAAAGTAATCACACAGCGATTCATAATACACCGAGTGATAGAATAGAGGATTGCGGTACGTAAGGTAACGAACAAAAAGTTTTTTGGACTGCTTCAATTTTGTTAGTTAAAGTCTTTGTGTGAGGATTCCAGATGGGTGAACTGAATTCAAGGATTGACAGAACAATAGTTTTATAAAGGATAACCGCATATCTGTAGTTTTTGAACTTGTATGTGTACTGTTTGATGAATCCCAGTGTTTTGAATGCTTTGCTGGTGATTTTAATGACATGAGCATCGAATTTAGCACTGCTGGAGAAGAGAATCCCCTTTCGATGATCACACCTTTCGATTATCACAGAGTTAATACTGTACTCCGTATTTATTAGTTGTGGAGATCTGCCGGATGAGAAAGAGATTACTTTGCACTTCGAGAGGTTAGCAGACAAGCCATTCAGAGATAGCCACAGAGAGAATTTATTGAGAGCACATTGAAGCTGTTGAGAATCGGTAATCTCCTTCACTGCTGAGTAGATCTTAAGATCATCTGCATAGAGAGCAACTTGAACATTGAAGGTGTAGATGAACGAAGGAAGAAACAGTGAAGAGAAGGGGACCTAAGGGGGAGCCTTGTGGTACTTCACTTAGTGGTATAAAACAGTCTGAGTTCACCTGATTGATGATAACGCTCAAGGAACGATGCGTAATATAGCTGCGTAGCCATGAGAGCAGAGGATTACGGATGCCATATAGCTTAAGTTTTTCCAGAAGTAGTTCGTGCGAGACTTTATCAAATGCCTTAGATATGTCTGTGTAGACTGCATTCAGAGGTGTATTGCCAGAAAGGAAGTAAATTTGTGACTACTGACTTGCCACTGCAGAAACCATGTGATTCTGATCAATGAAAGGTCTGAAGAATTCGAAGAGTTCCTCCCCCTTTTCGGTATAGTAATACTCTACACAAGACTGCTTTTTTGATGTGTCGAGAAATTGATATGGAGGCAGTATTAATTTATTTAATAAAATTAATTATTATCAATCCGTTTCAACAAACAGTTATCTTATTATACACCAGATGGAACGACAAACTTTTTGATAGGAATCAAAAAAGGGGAAAAATAAAGGGAGTACTGTACATTGTATTTCAAACTTATGAGTCACGATCAACAACACATAAATAAATATTAATAATATAAGGAATTAATTCAAAACAATATCTTATTACTAAAATTTCATGCTTGCAAAAAAGTTATTTTTTTTCTTTCCTTTTGTTATTATTCTTTTTTAACCGTGAACGCTGTTTTATTTGTAATACTATTAAGATGTTCCAGACATTAGGTTCTTGTGAAATATGACTGGTCACAGCATTGGCCACAATTTTTAACTCATCTAATAGCTTTATACTCCGAAGTAGGGGGTATAAAGTGAAGTGTAGTTTTATAAGTTATACTCGTACTTCATTCGCATTTATCATATAAAAATATATTTTTATATGATAAAATATTTTATGTGAAATTCTTTAGATTACTGCACCTCCCATTTGTATATGATACATTGTAATATTTTATCCGCCCTCCTCCTCCTTTGCGTGACGTAATTTTTTATATAATTCTACGCATTGGTGAAAGTGTTTTGTGGATGCTACACAAAAATTCAACCCCAGTGGCTCACATCTGGTGAGTATGGTCTTTGCAAACCCAGGGTCCTGAGCTGGGTATCATCAATCTTCTCTTTCTTGGTGAGTCCCTTCTACTTCTGACTCTTGTTCTCTCTCTCTCTCTCTCTCTCTCTCTCTCTCTCTCTCTCTCTCTCTCTCTCTCTCTCTCTCTCTCTCTCCATTAAAATTTTTGAAAATTACCTAACACGTTACAGAGGCTATACAGTTGTATCTGCATAGCCTCTGTAACGTACCAGTTATACCTGTGATATCAACAAAATGTTTCTCTTCACTGCTGTGTATCTAGGCCTTTAACATTTTTCGGATTTTATTGAGGTATACCCAGTGGTTGAGACTTTGAGGCGCATATTTTACTGCTGTAAAGATTTATAATGTATGTTATACTTTCATCTGTTTTTGAGGCAGATTTAAGCCACATGAATAATGCATGATCTGAATTCTGACAACAGAACAAACTTGCCTTTGTAACGAGTTGCACAGCATTCAACAGGTAGCTTTAGCGGTATTACAGCTTTGCTATATTAAAAATGATTTCGTTTACCGCATGGCAGCTCACGTTGAGCACCTTTTTCTTTTTACAAATTGTTTTGTCTGCGTGTTGTCACTAGAGATTACTTGCTGTGTGATGAGGGACCGATTAGTCCTGAAATGCATGCTGTCTAGCAGTCTGATCATTGAAACAAATAACCATGCAATTTTGGACAAGCTATTTGTTTGAAAGTAGTGCAATATCAGGGCAACTTATTGCAAAGGAAAATTGGAATTTCAGAGCAACCTCGATGTAACCACCCTTCATGCCGTGGATTCAGATATAACAGCCGGTATCATCATGTTCTCCCAAACGAATTATGATAAAAGTAGTGTGTTCAAAGAACCAGAAATTCATATTGGAAACTGGAAAAAGAATATTGTATACAGGGTGTCTCAAAAATGTTGGTACAAACGTTTAGGGGAGGTAGGTAACATCTAAAGGAATGTGAATCGCATAGGAACCCATAACCGGAAACGTCACCGTAAGTCGATACACAGCGCTGTTCATCAGTTCGCGAGAGGGAAAATTACTGGTTTACTCATTCAAGCAGTAGTCTCCGCACGAAGAGCATGCATCAATATATGAACTGTGAGCTGGCAGACATGCACCTAGTGTATGGATTAGCAGAGGGCCCACACGGTGTGCGCCCCCATGCGGCACAACATCGCTTCGCAATAAATGTGTGGGCAGGTGTGGTCGGTGACTGCTTAGTCGGCCCATACCTGTTACCATCCCGCATGAACCCCGCTAAATATCTGATCTTTCTTGAACAAGTTCTACCAGGGTTACTTGACGATGTTCCAGCAAATGTGAGACGCAACATTTGGTTTCAACATGACGGGGCGCCTGCCCATTATGGAAGGTATGTTCGTGACCATTTGAACAGGCGTTTTGAGCGTCGATGGATTGGCCGTGGTGGACCCGTTGCCTGGCCCCCACGCTCACCTGATTTATCGAGCCTTGATTTCTTTCTGTGGGGGAATTCAAATCTATCCTGTATGAATCGCCTGTGGAGACGGAAATGGATCTCGTGGCGAGACTCGTCTGCGCTGCTGCTACTGTCAAAGAAACTCCAGGTGTGTTCGACCGTGTCCGCCAATCCATGCTGCGTCAGTGTCACGCATGCATCGCGTCTCATGGTGGAACCTTCGAGCATCTGTTGTAACATCATGAAATGCATCCATCTCGTACTCCATTGTTAATATTATGTCAAGTAAATGTTTGCCACTAATTGCTGTCTTGTGTCATTTTTGCTTCTTATGCCTCTGCTACTACTTTCCTGTGACGTTTCCGGTTATGGGTTCCTATGCGATTCACATTCCTTTAGATGTTACCTACCTCCCCTAAACGTTTGTACCAATATTTTTGAGACACCCTGTATATTTGTCTACTGTACATCGTACTACCGTATTTCCTAGAGGGGAAATTGCTAACAACTGGCTGTATATTCGCGTTGATATATTCAGCATTCAGTTGCAGAGTAATTTTTGTAAACAACAGGACTCGTCAGAGACTAATTACTGTAGACGCCCAATTTCTCCCCTCAGCTAGATATGCAGTAAGAGCATATCAGTGGAATGCTAATTGCAAACAGTTACCTCTCGAGTTACCTCTACGCGTTGCATCAGTTAACAAAGTAAATTTTTCTGAACAGCACGTGACATCCTTTCTTCGACTATAAGTTACATTTCAGATAGCAAAACTTGCTAAGGGTAAACTAATCAACAATATACATGAACTCTCAAGTGATTTATGGAGAAATCATTTGGCTTCACTTCGACACTATTATATAATCTGGACAGTTTCGTTTTCATTTAGTTTTCTCAAAACATGGTAATTTCGGGGCATGAGAAATAAAAACAGGACAAAATTAGTAAGCCAGTAAGACTGAAGTAATGGCCACCAAAATAAAAAAAAATATGCAGTTGAAGAAAAGTTAAAAATCATGAAAAGAGTTAAGAGTGGCCCAGAAAAATGTAGTAGATTTCGCGAGTGTGGAGTTTCAGAAGGAACGATTCGCGGTTAGATTAAAGAGGGAGAAAAATTGCCTTCATTCGTAGACTCCGTAGAACATGAAGTAAGACTGAAGTAATGACTGAACCTCCAAAGAAAGAAAACTAGACTCAGTGAAAGTAGTGATGTGGACCAATGCTTATACAAATGGTTTCTACAGAAGCATAGTGAAGGAGGTCCGATATTTGGGGTTATTTTGAAAGTACAGGTGCTTGAATTTCATTAGCTACGTACTTGGTGGAGATGATGACACATTGAATGCTTCTGAAGGGTTGCTTTGGTAATGGAAGTCTCGTCATGGACTATCCCAGTTTAGTCTTGTAAGTGCATCTGCATTTGGTAACATTACAGTAGCGGAAGCGTTTCCTGAATTTATGCGTTATGTGATTCAAGATGGTGAATTCACAGATGAACAGTTGTACAACCATGACGAAACAACGCTTTACTATAAACTTCTCTCCTGCATATCACTGTACATTAAAAAGGTACCCAACAATGCGGGGATTAAAATTTAAAAAAGAGAGAATTACTGTGTTGCTGTTCGCAAACAAGACTGGAAATCACAAGCTAAAGCCATTGTGCATCGGGAAAGGTCGATGTCCGCGGTGTTTTCAGCACGTCAACATGAAATCTCTACGTGTGATTTATAAAAATAGCTCCAACGCTTGGATGATGAGTGATATTTTTGTTTCATGATTTAAAAGTGAGTTTGTACCATCGGTGAGACGCTATTTGCTTTGCAAAAAAATGTGAAGAAAAGGCTCTGTTATTGTAAACACTGCCCAGCGTATCTTTCGGCTGATGTCCTGAAGTCGAAAGATGGCAAGATCAGAGTCGCGTTTCTAGCAAGGAACACAACTGCACTAATTGAGCCCATTAGATCAGGACATTATTCGAACCTTCAAAGCCTACCATCGTTGTGAGCTACTTGCTGGCGCACGCATTCCAGAACTCAGAAATTCAAGTTCTAGAATTTCTCGAAACATTAATGAGATGGTGGCGTGGTTAGAACATTAGAGTGACGTGACTTCAGTACCCACCTCGAGGGTGGACAGGTGGTTATTGAGGTATATTAGAATAACAGAACACTAAGTTAATAATAAATGTGTAATGCTCGACTTCATTTCTTGCTTTCAATATATAGATATAATTTTGGGTACTCTGACTATCCAAGTATGTTGTGAGTGGTTTCAACAAGTAGTTACACATGAACTCTTGGGCAGGTTAATTTATACTGTATCACGAGCAATCCTTTTTTGGTTAGGAAACTCGTTATCGAATTTGTGATCTTTGTCTGTTTTTCATGTAGACTTCTTTTTATGTTGATGTTGACTGCATCTTAATTCCTTAATCGTGTGCCTATTGTTTTCAGAACGAATCGTAACACAGTTATAACTTTGCCAAACGATCACTTTTCAACCGTACCATATTCCTTGATTATTCGTATGTATATCTCATAATAATTAACTTACCTTAAACTATAATTATTTATAACTTATCTTAAACTATAATTATTTATAACTTATCTTAAATTATAATTATTTATAACTTATCTTAAACTATAATTATTTATAACTTATCTGAAACTAATTATTTGTGACTTCTGATACCACAAATAGTATTAGACGATTAAGTGATGATAGCCACCTTTGGCTATTTTTAACTATGTTTTGATCATCTTTGACTATTTTTATGCAAAATTTCACTACTTAAAAACTGACATTGAGATCCTACATCTTTCCGTTACTAATTTCTTTTCATTGTTTTATTGCTCGCCTGCAGCGCTACCACTCACCCGCGGTAACTATGAGAAAACAAGAGACAAAATTTCTCTTGCTGCAATTCTCAAACATACGAACTCTCGAAATACATCGCCTGACTGTTAACACCCCTTGTAGGAAATACTAGTCATACGTTTCGAACAGTGAAGAATTCTTGCGCCTTATCAAAGACCTCGCCATCGCCGAAGACAAGATCATGGCCTCCTTTGGCGTTGTCTGCTTGTTTACACCTGTAACTGTGCAAGAAGCCATTACATGTTCCAGGCACATTTTGAATAGTGACACCAGCTTACAGGGCAGAACCTCACTGTCCACGGAGGATATTTGTGCTCGTCTGGCAGCGTAGTCATGTTTGGCTATTCCCTCTTTAGACAAATTCACGGCACTGCCTTGGCGCACCAGTCAGCTCCGTCATTGCCAACATTGCGATGCGATGGAGGAGCTAGAGGACCGCATATTCCTGAACCTGCTGACGATGCGCTGACGATGTCTTCGCATTATTCTCCGAGGTTCAGAGCCACAGCTATTGCAACGTCTCAACTCCCTATCTCCCTTCATCCAGTTCTCAATCAAATTAATTGGAGTCAAACAACACCCACTGCTTCCTGGATGTTTTAGTGCAGCGTGCAGGCTCACACCTGGAAACTTCAGTCTACTGAAAGCCCATGCTAGCTGATCAATTTGCCAACTACAGGTCAGTGCAGTGGCGTAGCTACCATGTAGGCAGGCAAGGCAATTGACTCCCGGCCCTTTAGGAGCCCGACATCTTTGGCTGTCTCCTATTTTTGCAATTTTCATTAATTAAGTAGGGGCCGGACATGTTCTTTGCCTCCGGGCCCGAAAAAGTGTAGCTACGCTACTGGGTCAGTGCATGTCCATGTCACCTATTCAGTACCGCGCGCGTCTTACTCACTCGGGCCTGGACGAATTCCAGCTCTATGGACGTAAGGCGTAGTGAAATTTCTAAATTAAAAGCCGTCATTATAAGCTGGACAAATGTGATCTAGAATCCCGTGAGCTTACCGCATGTCCGAGGTCCCCACCTAGTGACGAGATAATCTCTACTGCCTATATCCTGTATTACCCAGGCGTTTCAGAACGCATTTCTAAGATCCTAACGGGGCTACCGGATAAAGTGCCTGCAGCTCGCCGGTAGAAGGTTGCGATCTCTTGTCTCGAGGCTGAAAACACCCATCCCCTCCCTTTTGCGCAGCGGCGCAATATACCGCATCATGTGCCATGATTGCGGTATATTCTGGCAGTTTCCCTCACTGCTATGTGGGGGAAACTGCCAGTAGACTCCAGAAACGCATCTCAGAGCATGAATGGGCCATCCGTTTCGGCTGACTCTGAGCACTGCAGTTGCAGAGCACTATTCGTCTATGCAACACGACCTCAATCCCAGGCGTGATACCGAGGTCGTTGACCAATTGCGTCACTACCATCAATGATTGTGGCTCGAACCACTTCATCTATCTCGATGCCATATCGTTTTCAATCGCAGTAGAGGCTTGCGGTTGCATCCAGTCATAGAGGTTGGAGTCTTGCATTGCAACAAACTGTGGCACTCAGCTCATGGGCGCAGCCTACATTCGCAGCAACAATTACCGGGTTCTGCCCAGGAAATGCTCTCAGCATTACGTGCACATCTTCGTGCACGTTCTCTGTTTGCCCGTGAACCACCAAATACGGAGGATGGGGAAAGGTCAGGGAATGACCACCGCATAACCCCGGAGCAATATGGCCTTAGTTGCTAATGCTCCTAAAACACCAAATAATAACAGCTCTGTTTGCCTGACATGACCACGACTGGCACATTCCATATGCATTTTAAAGAAACCCTTAGTCTCGAACGCTTCTATTTATTTATCTCTTATTTATTTCATTTTTATTTTATGCCTTTTGTACTTATTAATCCCGAAAAACCTTAAATACCGCTTTTCCGGTAGAACTGTATACATATTCTTTATTTAACATTATGAAACCTGGAACAAGAGGTCTCTTCAACTTTAGGAGAAACTTTCACATTTTCCAGTTCGAGAGTTTACACTACGAAGTGTTTATGGTAAAGAGTATTGATTAAAAGCTACGTGTAAAGGAAGATTTTTTTTTTTTTTTTACTATTAAGTTTAGGCTTTAAATTGTGGATTATTCAATCGAAAGTATTCTTTTTTTCTTTTTTTTTGTAGCAATTAAAAAAGTATTGGTTAAATTGAGAATAAGACGCTTACCAATGGATCTTTACGACACGGAGTTTAGTGATAAAGGGGGAAAAATCGTTCCCTGATTTTAAACCAGCACCAAAGGGAAGGGAAGGTGTCCCCCCATTTTACCACTGGTTGTAAATCGGGAAACAAAATTACGCTAAGGAATAAATCGCGCAATCACTGCCTAACAGTGGGAAGAGCTAAGCTTACCCATTGTTCCTTGTCGGAAAGATCCACGGGTAAGAGTCTTATTCTAAAGTTTAACCAAAGTATTAATACTAACCATCTTCTACATATAAAGATAGTCTAAATATTATTTAAAGGTTGTCTTTATAAAGTTTGAATAGGAGGTAGGGCAATTCTTTATTCACTTTTACGTGCGTTCGTTAGTCAAGAGATTGGGAAATTTCCAAACTTCTCTAGAAACATTTTAAAACTTTCCTAAAGTGTCCAACCTAACTGATCCGTCCAGCTTTTTTTAAAGCAATTAAAATGGAAATAATGTTAACAGACTCGCGTGAAGTATTTTCTTTTAAATTTATTTCAAACTATTTCCAGCTTGCGTTACGAATTTTCGTTTTCGTCAAAAGATAAGCGTTTATACTTTGATTGGTTTAGCTACAGAAAAATTATTTTTTTGAAGTTGATCACCGACTTAGATTTCATTAGGCCAGGGAATAGTATTGTAAAAAAGGAAAGCAAATTGTAAATTAACGTATACTCATTGAATACTGCGTAAAAGTTAATTGCATGTTTCTCCAGATATACAGTATTCCGTTCTGATTATTATTTTTTTTAATTTTTTGGAGAATACAGAGGATTTTGTAAGTTAGAAAAGTTTCAAAATTTGCGTTGTTTGAGAGCTCCTTTTCTGTCGGTTATAAGAAAGGTTCGGTTGTTTATGACAAAGAAGAAATTTAGCCGAGTGGTCAGTAAAGTGAATGCAATAACATGCCATTTTTGAGTAGGCCGGTGTTCGAGCTGTGATTGATGATTACGATTAATGTTTGCATGATGATTTAACGTGAGCATCTCTGGAATCTAGTGGTCCTGCCGGAGTATAAACAACCTAAATTTAGGAAGCACATGGAAGTTTCATAATCAAATTTTATTGATATAAATTTAGAATTATGGCGCAGCTGGCTGCATTGAATCTCTAAAATCAAGACTGTTACTATTTTTATAATTGTCTATACTAATTATTTTAGGAAAGGTTTTTTTTTTTGGTTTGTTTGGTTTGCAACTACTTGTGTTTTTTTTTTTTATGTTACGGTTATAATATACTGCCCTTGTTCAAACCATGCTGCTTGTTTTCCAGCTTTCTGGAAACTAAATGCTGATTCTAATATTGGTCGTGATTTTACGAAATTTATGTTGCGGTCTTGGAATCAAATTATTACTAAACTTTTTTTTTGTAAGATTTGAGAAAAGGCAGATTTCCCTTTTATTATTATTTTTTTGTTGCTGTTATTTTCGCTATGAAAATCAACTTCATTATGCAATGAAAAACAAAATTTAATTGAATAAATGCTCCATTTAGAGAAGTATATTTTCTACACATAACTAGTAAATACCAACATATTGTCATTGATAAGTCTGAGAGTGTCCTTCAAAATTATAGAACTCTGTATAAGTTCCATAATTTTCAGGTTCGATCATTTCAAGACAGAATGGCTATTAAATTGAGTTCGATTAGTCGCTTATTCCTCTGGTGCTGGTGGTTCTTGCTGTTCTGGTTTATCACCTTGCGGTTCTGGTTTATCATCATGCGGTTCTGGGTTTCTTTTTTGTCTATCTGTCGATCCTTCTTTTTTATCTGAACAATCATTATGATTAATGAAGAGTATATCTTTTTGGGCAATCTTCAGAATTTTTGCCACCTTCTCTTGACTGCCCTCATCCAAGCTAGTTTCACGCGATATTATTACATCTTGACCTGGAAAGGATCAAGTTGGCATTAATTAATAGCGTGATGAATTCTCCCACCCCCCAAAAAAACAATAAATCATGCTAAAATGCCCTTAGAATAATTAACAAGTTAGTTAATGTATGCCATTACATTTCAGGCGCGTTCGAATCGTTAAATTCAATGAGTTATTTCACCCCCCCCCCAATATCTGTGATTAATAGAAGTGAAAAGTTAATATAATTATCTCCATATGAAATAATTACTAAAGTTATAACTTTGCAAAACACTTAGAAAAAGTCTGTAGCTTTGCAATCTCAAAGCTTAGACACCCATTTTCATTATAACTGTATAATGTTTATTATTCTACCTTTTTTTTTTTTTAAGTATCATGTATCTTTTCACAAGCGACAATGTTCACGAGGCTTATATAACCATATACGAGAAGCCTGCAAGGACTCTCTAAAGCTAAAGTACTGCAAATGACATTTGATCTCTAAATTTCTTTTTACCATACAAATTGTATGGAAAAAAAGAATTAATTGCTGGATTTCTGTTGACCCGATTTTATGGAAATTTGAATGGATTGACAAATATTTTTAAAAGATGGAAATGGAAATATAAAATTCCAGTCAAGTCTGTTTAATGGGAAATGAGTTGTTACATGTGGACGGGCAGACGGATATGATGAAAACAGGCGCATATATATATACATACCTGTGTGTGTGTGTGTGTGTGTGTGTGTGAATGATTGCGCCAAAAAACCATCATGGGCAACAAGCAATTTACCCAATGGGCTACTTTGAAAAACATAATTTTTGAAAATTTTATGACAATAGAGAAAATATCTTTACTGGGGCACCGATAAGGTTATTTAAACATAAATTTTTGTCTTTGTGTCGATTTAAAATTTTAATATATGCTTCTATAAAAGTCGTTTAAATTATTTCTAGAGTCTCAAGAGTCTCAAGTTTTATGGCAAAAGAATCAGAAATACAGTATAGCAAAAGCTATATGGGCAATTTTGTATTCGGTATGTAAAAGCTGCTCGACTATTCTGTACAGGCTGTGAAAAAAGGCCAACAGATTTTAAACTGAGTGAATATTGCAATGATCCTAGCACTCACAATAGAGCAAACTTTT